>NW_015173691.1:242436-269420 GCF_001447785.1 Gekko japonicus | reverse complement strand
GGGCAGGGGTCGCGACAGCAGATTCGGGCTGCAGCGGCGGACGAGAGCCCGGCCGGCCAACGAGGTTTGTGTTGGGCGGGGCTGCGGCGCGGCCGTGTGCCCCCGCTGGGCCGGGTTGTGGCACAGTTCTTTGGCAGCGCGCCCCCAAAGGGGGGTCGTTATGGCGCCCCTCAGCACTCTGGAATTGCAGGCTAGGGGGTTTATGCAGTAGTGGGGTGGCCCCTGGGGCTGCATTTTGTAGATGGGGGGTGTTCAAGTAGGGCATTCAAGTATCGCCTCCCCTATTGGGGAGGAATCGCATGCAATGTTACCTCTAAGTTGTGGAGGCTTGTGAGCAAGAGTTCTTCTTTGAGAGCTGCTGGCATTAAATTTATGAGTGGGTGATTTGGTTGCTACATAAATTAGTCTGCTATGGAGCCATCCTGCCTGAGCTGAGACAGGAATGTGCGAGCGGAGGCTAAGGAACTGGGAGCTGGCTCACACTAACTCAGCTTTGAGGGAACACTGGCCCCCATCACATGCCATGTGTGCCAGGAGCTGAGGGTAGTGTAGCCTGGTTAGCCGGCTGGGCACAGGGCTTTTGCGCCAGGCCTCCCCCATTACTTCTCCTGGCCTATAGGGCCTGATCTCGCCAGATTTTAGATGCTGAGCAGTGTCTACCTGGATTATTACTTGGTTGGGAGACCACCGAGGAAGTTCGGGGTTGCTAAACAGAGGCAGGCACTGTGGGCATTACAGTTTGTTCTTGGGTCTTCTGTGGGCCACCCAGGGTTACCGGGGTCCCCTCCCCTCCCACCTTGTTTATTTGTGGACGTTGGCTCAGTGGAGACTCCTTTGCAGGGCATGGCTGGGACACAGGTTCAATTCTAGCCTCCCCAGTTGCACAGATTTAGTTGCTTAGTTGCATATATGGTAATAGCTACATGAAAGGTTTTTTGGCTCGGGACAGCCACTGCAGGCTGAGTTGGACTATCACCCTTGTTACACCAGGATCTTACTTCGTATAATACGGATTAAGGTGTTCCCAGGATATTGTGTACAGGCAGGGGGAACATTTCGTAAGGGACCTAGTCCGCCTTTAGTCCTGACCTGGTGGGCTCGACTGGTTGGTATTTGGATGGGAAACTTAATAGGAATTTGAAGGTTGTTACATAGACAGGCAGACCACCTCTGAGGGTCTTTTGCCTTGAAAACCCCTCGGAGTGCCATGGGCTGGCCGTGACTTAATGTCTTCTTCCACTACCAACTTAACATAGCCTCACAACAGTCAATTGTATTATGACTGGGGGCTGGGGCTAATTTTACCGACTTCACGCTAGCCCCTGTTGCACAAGTTAGTGGTTGCTGTTAGTGTTTGGGAGTTTCTTTGCTGTTCGTCTCCAGCGGGCGGGGAACAGCTTACTGGGATGCTGCCCTGGAATAGACTCTATGGACATATGCATGTTGGGGCTCCCCCCCCCCTTATCAAGCAGCCTTATAGCACAGGGTGGCCCCCCCCCCCTCTTATCAAGCAGCCTTATACACAGGGTGGCTAATGGTGGTAGAGTTGAAAGCTCTTGTGGGGTGGCTTGGACTCCGTAATCCACCTCGGTGGGGCTGTTCGGCACCCCTACGGGGGAAAACAGGTGATCCCTGGGCCGTTTACAAATGGCCTGCTTCCTTGTTGGCTTCTCTTATGAGGTGGAAGAAGCGCAGTGGAAATGCTGGGACGGTTGTTTGCTGTGTGCAGGCTATGGGATCATCGCTACAAATATTATTTTGGGTGATGAAAAAAAAAAACTGGTGCTGCCTTTTTGGTGTGTTCAACCAGAGGTATAATCTGTTTGTCTCCTGTTGAAGGGCGGTCAGCTGCGTAGGTGGTGTCTGAGGATGGGGGCTCCATGGCGCAGGACACTGGTACAACCACTGCATCGATGGCTTAATCACAACAGGTCAGGTGTCCCGGCCAGCCTTCTTTGGCGGTGGATCTTCCTCTACTGCTGGGTCAGGAAGGAAAGTGGTTATGCTCAGTAGAGGGGCGTCAGGACTGCTTTGGGTGGTTCAATGCGATGTCAGGCTGCCACCGTGCCAGGTGGTCCCATGTGGGCATGGCCGTGGTCGGTGTAATAAGAGTTCAAGCCCCCAGGATGGCCTTCGACCTCCACAAGTGGTGGCTTTCGTTCAACCAGAGGTATAATCTGTTTGTCTCCTGTTGAAGGGCAGTCAGCTGCGTAGGTGGTGTCTGAGGATGGGGGCTCCATGGCGCAGGACACTGGTACAACCACTGCATCGATGGCTTAATCACAACAGGTCAGGTGTCCCGGCCAGCCTTCTTTGGCGGTGGATCTTCCTCTACTGCTGGGTCAGGAAGGAAAGTGGCTATGCTCAGTAGAGGGGTGTCAGGACTGCTTTGGGTGGTTCAACGCGATGTCGGGCTGCCACTCTGCCAGGTGGTCCCATGTGGGCATGGCCGGGGTCGGTGTAATAAGAGTACAAGCCCCCAGGATGGCCTTCGACCTCCACAAGTGGTGGCTTTCGCTGGGTTGCTAGGAGGGACACATTATGGCCGAGAGGGCTTAAGCCCCGAGCCAAGCCGGCTGTGTGGCTGGCATCCATCTGGAGACACCCCCCCCTTTCACCTGTCTGAGAAAAGGGCCTTGTAGGGGCAAGTTTCATATGTGCCTAGGGCACCACGCTCTGGACTCCTCCAGGCCGGGTGAATGCATGGGCAGGTAAAGAGTTCTGAGCACAATGTACGGTCCTGAAGGGATTTTTGGTGATCCGTTCTGGTTCTCTCACATGGGAAAAAACAGGACCACCTTTGTATAATCTCTTCTTTTCTTATATCTCTTCATATGGTTGCATCTCTCCTTCTCGGTAGGACCCAGCATGTAGGCGTTGCTGGGGAGTGGTTGACCAATTAAGTTCCTTTTACGCACATTAAGGCAGGGATTTTATTCTTTCCTGGGGACCAGTTGAACGTCTGGTTGCCCTATTGCCCGCTAGGGGAATCCCATCAATATGTTGTAAAATTAACTACCGTCATTGACATTCCTTCGGGATCCGTTGGGGTATTGGTATACCCAGTCTACATATGCCCAGTGTCACTTTGACCGGGCGTGTTCAACGTTAACGCCCCTGTAATGTAAATAAAGATTATTATATAGTTAATTAACACCCATTTTGGGGCATTTGTGGCTGGTTATGGCCTTAGACCGTAGGTCTAAAGGGGGACCATATTGGTAAATGGGTAACAGATCCACGGAAGCCTCGGCCCTTTGCTGGCCTGCCTTGGGCTGCTTCCCCAAACAAAGCGAATGGCTTGTGGTTTATTGAAAGCTGTTGGGGGTACCATCTTGCTGGACAAGGCGCAGGTAGTATCACGTAATTGTGGGTTCTGCTAGTTATGCAGGACCTCGATTTCCAGCATGTAAACAAAAAATTATAATAGTGATAATTTATGGAATACTAATAAAAATAAGCTCCAAAGGCCTCGTCAGATCTTTGCTAGGTTTGGGAAGCAATTTGTGTTTTTAAATGGCTATTAAGGAGATTCGTTTTCTCTCTTCATTTCTATAGACTCCCCAAATTTTCCGAGGGTCTGCATGATCTTTTTGCCATATGCAGCTTCATTACAAGTCCCAGCAGAGCGTGCTGGAGGAGGGCATTTCCTTGGGGCTGTTATTGCAGAGAGGACACCGAGGAAAGAAAGTCAGGCCCAACTGGGAGAGCGCCAGCCCACACACCTTCCTTAAGCATGATACCTTGCAGGTGGGCTGGCATTTAGACTCTATTCGTTCCATAAGGATGCATGTGCTACGAGGAATGTGGCTGCACGGGCAGACCATTCAAGCCTTGGCATGGAGCGTGCAGTCTCAACATACGGAGGTTGTGGAAAGCTTTGATGCTTGACAACGGGAGGAACTTTTGGCCCGTGGCGGCTTGGGCCACCTACTGGTGGTTGGGGTTGCGGGGCTGACTTGTTTTAGGGCTAGGACGGCACTACATCATGGAGTTCCAGTTTTGGCAGTTACTGTGGCCGTTGGAAATGCAGGAGTGCCAGCTTGTTTTTGCCCCATTCCTGGACATGGAGTAGCTTCCCTAGCTGCCTAGGGGACCCGCCCAGTAATTTGGGTGGGGATAACGGCATCCCTCGGCTATTGCTTACGGGCCTTGTCGGGATGTAAAAGCATGCTGGGGGGCGCCTCAGACAGTGAATTTTCCCAGCTAACTGTTTTTCTTACAGGTTTATCTGCTGGCTGGAGAGGAAAACCGTGTTACTCTGAGGCCAGCTTGTAAGCGGCTCAGCGTGCCAAGAGTAAGCCAGGCAGAGGCGTCGGGGCCTGCGTGGCCGAGCCTGCTGCAATTGTGTTCCATGGAAGGGTCTGCCTAGCGTCCACTGATACGGCTTGTCGCGCAGTAACACAAGCTATAATAGTACTGAGGTGGTTTGGATTCTTGGCCACACCCATGCTTCAGGCTGGGCAGACTGCCTTTAGCGACAGTGCTATACACCTGTTGGAGAGGGGTTTGGAAATTTTATGGACAATTACGGCAAGGGCTGAGGGCCTTCGGCCTCATTGTGGGGCGCAGAGGCCTAAGCAGAGGCTTGGCCTCAGGGATGGCAGGATGCTATGGGGTATACCGATTGCGGTCCGGTGAGCACCAGCTGACACCCATATTTGGGGTTGAAGGGGTCCTGTGAGTACAGTCTTTGTGCCTTGCGGCATGGGGCGGGGAAAACGGACTGCCTTCGGGACGGCCCTGTTTAGGTCCTCTCTTTGAGCCTTGCGGCTTGGGGGATGGGGCTACAGGGTTGTCTTGCAATGGCTAGCCGGCCGGATGGTAGCCCCTGCAGTGGGCTCCCACCCGGGGCAGGGTGGCTCGCCCTATTGACAAGGTAAGGGAGGGGTCCTTGACCTCTGGCCTTGACCATAACGCAATCTGTTTTTGCCCTTGCCTTTTTGGTTCCAGTTAAATTTGTCAGTTAATAAAGTGGCCCTGTATTTAAACCCAGCACTTGTGTCTGCCTCGTTATTCCAGCTTGGGGGGCAATGGCTGCTTTAGAGGTTGAAATCCATGGCATTATATGTTGCTGAAGTCTCTTCCCTCTCTAAACTTCGCCCTCCTTCAGGCCAATCCCCAGAATTTCCCAATCTGGAGTTGTAGTCCCAATATCCAATATCTGGGTTGCAATACAAGAGCTGGGCTCACATCGTTGGATATGTTCCTTCCTACAAAATCCTCTACACATTTAAACAAACCACTATTACAAGAAAAAGGATTCTAGTCTAGTTTTCTCCCTGACCTGGTAGTTTTCTGTTTGGCAGGATGTTTTTCAAAGGGGCACATTCCAGACAGATTTACTGCATCAATCAGAACTACATGCACATCGTCTGCACTGTTGGGGAGGGAACATGTTTATACTATACACAGTGGGGGTCAGGAAATAACTTGTTAGGCATCATTTAATAAAAAGTGAATTATAAACATTTTAAAAATAGCAGTGCTAGCAGGGTCCTCCTGAATATGGACAAATGCCCGATGTTACCTGTCAGAAGAGGAATTTTAAAACACATACAATTCTGAAATCTTCAGGTTTTGAACCTTCCACTTCTCAAGATTATTTTTGACAAATTGACTATTACTTCTGATTTATCTTTAATGAATATGAGTTCAAGAAAATGGTTCACTTCAGTGCTATTATAGCTGATGAATGGAAAATCATTTCTAATGCTTCTTAATTCTTTTAATGTGCTAAATTAAATGTGTTTTGTTGGAATGAATGTTATCATCCAATGAATCAATCTCTTTCTACAAGTAATTTCCCCCATCCCTTAAAATTATTATATGTCCCGTTATGCTTATAATAATGAAGTCCAACATCTTTTTCTCTCTCCCTATAACTTCAAAAATATGCAAAATGTATAATAGACAGATTAAATGGTAAAGTCTCCTGTTAATACTCTTCCTCCTAGCCTGTGCATATCTGAATATAGATTAGAACAAACCCATTCTGATTGGGAACATCTTCACTTGGAAATAGACATTAGTCATAGGTCAGCATGGTCTTGTCTCTTCCATCCAAAGTGTTGTGTTGCCGACTTCTGGTTTTGGCAACTCGCAGGCGGGTGTGCTCCATCACAGCTCTGATGTGAGCGCCTCGCAAACATACCGATGGGGGGGGTCTGAGTTGATCTTGGACCCCCCAGACCCCTTGTAGTGGGGTCTAAGCCTGGGGCGTGAGAGGTGCCTCTCCCAAGGTGGAAGCCAAGGGATTGAGGCACCTTTTTGCCCCAATAGGCCCCCACAGCATGGAGCTAGCATGGCACTAAGAGGCGCACATCAGACAGAGTGCACAAGGATCCCAAGAAATGATCCTCTCTACATGCCAAGCGAACGCAAGTACAAACATGAGTGAAGCCATGATCCAGCAAACAATCGATAAATAACTACTAGTAAAGCCACCCCAAAGCCTCAAACAAGTGGAAGGGGGAGGGGAATGCCCAATCCCAAAACGACTGAGTTTAAAGTGGGAGGCTGAAAGGGCAGCTCGAAGGAAGCAGATTATGACGAAGTGTGCGGCAGAGCAGCAAGAAAGCGATAGATTCTAGACTTACAGAGAACTTTTAAACTTTCCTCTTGTATAAACAATGATGCAGCGAGCAGAAAAAATGGTGTCAAAAGTGAAACTTATAATACGAACTGCCAGCACAGCATCGCCGGCTACCAGACCGGAAGTAATCACAGACTTTCCCAAACTGACTGCTGAAGTTTTGCGCCCTCTACTGGATCAGATGACCAACCTTAACGTCAAACTGGATATGTTGCAAAAGGAACTTTAAAAAATTTCAGCAAGAAATAAATAAAGCGGATGTTCCTGAAGCAACAACAGAAAGCAGAAGATGGACCTGAGAAAGTGGAGGAGAACAAAGACACAGAAGAAGGAGGAGGAGGAGGAGGAGGAAGCCTGTGACACCATCCAGAAGAGTCTGGCAAAACTCTTTGATCCTGAAGCAGAACTAGGGGCTGTTTCCCCTAAACCAGCTAAAAACTAATTTGGACATTGATAAGAGGAAAGGAATTTGCAAAACAAATTTACTCTGATAGCCTGTTGTTTATTTTTAACACATAACTTTAATTCTATGATATATAAGGTAAAGGTTCCCTTGCTCGAAAGCCAGTCGAATCCGACTCTAGGGTTGCGGTGCTCATCTCCGTTTCAAAGCCGAAGAGCCAGCGCTGACCGAAGACGTTTCCGTGGTCATGTGGCTGGCATGACTAAACACCAAGGCGCACGGAACGTTGTTACCTTCCCACAGAAGTGGTACCTATTTATCTACTTGCAATTTCTTGCTTTCGAACTGCTAGGTTGGCAGGAGCTGTAACTAGAGATGGGAGCTCACTCCGTCATGCGGCACCCGGGTCTCAAACTGCTGAACTACTGACCCTCCACAGCCTGCAGTTCAGCGTCTTAACCACTTGAGCCACCACAGCTCCTCTTCTATGATATATACACCTTAGTTAAAGAGACTGTGATTGCTTGCTTGACACTTTGCAATAGTAATTTTCATGTTTTACTACTAAGATAACAGAGATGTATCAACAGCCTTATACTTCTGTATTATAGATCCTTGTTACTTTTTTATTTTAGGTTGTTCCACCACACTGACCCTGTAGTTTTGTAGATTAGAAAATAAAAAAATTTAAAAGACAAAAAAAAGAGTGTTGTGTTGCTGTCAATGGAGGGGACCAAGGCTAGAATGGAACTTCCCATCTCACCCTTTTACCTGCAAATATGCAATGAAACGATCATATGGTTGTAGTATAATGTAAATGAGCTTTATTATTTAAATTTTAGGTTAATATCTAGAATTTAGGTTAAAGGAAATAAAATATTCAAGATTTGCTGCTGAGGTCCTCCTGTTCAGAATTCAGGAGGATGGTAACTTGTTGCCAATTCTGGGTTGGGAAATTCCTAGAAATTTTGGGTCGATTCTGGGGAACATGGAGTTAGGGGAGTAGAGGGTCCTCAGTGGGATATAATGCTATAGACTCTACCAACCAAAGCAGCCCTTATCCCAAGAAGAACTGATCTCTGTACAGAGATTAGTTGTAATTCTTTGAGATCTTCAGGCAGCAAGTGGCGGCTGACAAACCCACGACTGTGATATTTGATTCTCAAATGAATCTCTTTCATGTGGTGGTCCCTCATGTATAGATTACACACCTTTGCTGAGGTGAACCTTATGTCATGAGGCTCATAGAAGGCTTAGCAAAAAGGTGAATTACACAGAATCACCTCACTTCTGCATAGAGCTTGAGGCCATGAAGAAAGCTCTGTTCATACAAGCATGAGGGAACAGTGGTTTCCACTGATTTCCTTTCTGGCTGCTTTCCTCCATACCACATTGGCATAGCACATCATTTTGGAGTGTCTCCTGTTTCTCAGCAGTGTTTTCTTGGGATGTTCTCATGTTTGTGTATGTAGGGAGCTGCTGTGGCAAGGCATTAAAAACCAGCTTGACAAATTTGCTTCATTTTGTCAGGAACTTTAGGCAGGTAATCCACACACCCAGGTTTTTTCAGAAGATAAGTGTTTATTATGGTAACACAGAACTAAAGTACATGTATACAGCCTGTGTTAAGAATGACCTGTAATAAGATGGCTACTAATTTATAGAATATTCAAACAGCCCCCCCCCCAGCTGCAAAGCCAATGAAGTTTTCTCGCACGTGCGGGCCCTGCCAGCAAGCAAGCAATTTTGTGCCTAAAGCAGTTATAGTTCCCAGGCCTGGGGAATTACAGAAAAACATCTTCAAGGCTAATGTGCAGATAGTGGAGCACTAGGCAGAAAAGTGCTGAGAATGGGAGGGAGATAAAATACGCCCTCACATTCCAACACCATGACAGGGCTACCTGACACATTTGCAGAAGCTTAGATCTAGTCCAGTGTTTTTAGTTGTATTGATTTATTTTTGTTTGTGAGTGGCCATGGATGTTAAGATAAAACATTAAAATGGAAACTTAATAAAATTGCATATCTGTTAACTCACTGGATCACAGCTATGTATTTCAAAAATGAGATTCCACCCCCCCTCTCCATTTGGATGGCAGTTTCTAATCTTTTGAAAACTGGGATGAAGATCATAGAATTGTTGATCTGTAACACTCATCTTGCCACTTAGAAGTGAATAAATGCATCTTGAAGTGCCAGTTCAACTTTAATGTGCCACCTTTCCCCCACCAAAGTGTTGATTCTAGTACTGATATTCAAACTGATAGAATGCATGTGGTTAAATAAATATTCAGCTTTCTTCTTCTTTGCTCCAAAACATCCATTCCAGTTTTCAGCTCATATTTCAATACTAATTTCATTTTAATTCAAGGCATTATTGCAACGCAGGGTTGGATTTTAAAAAATATTTTGCTGGTAGCAAATCTAAAAAAAAATTCCATTAGCAATGACATTTTCTGACTGGAAATGCCAGTTTCAATGAAGGCTCATTTTCCAGTGGGAACTTTTCCTGCAATTCTTAGCTGTATCTGTGCTATCTAGTCATACATATTTTTACCATTGTCAAATCATTCTCATGCTCACTCCATGAATCATTTCTTCTGTGGGTGTTCTTTCCTCCACAGGAGATGGGAAGGACTACTTTGAAAAAGCAACTGTTGAATTTTAAGTTGACATGTGTGTTAATATAAATATGTATATATTGGGGGAAAATATTATAAGATTACTTGTGGAAACTTAAGATTCACACAAATATTATACCACTCTAGAAATATAGTTCTCAATCCACTCTCATGAATGTATAAACTTCTTCATGTGGCCTGTTTTACAAAAGATTGTGCTATGTATTGAGTTTGAACTAGGAAGCTCATTAGAACTGCTGCCCAGTACTCTTAAGCATCTCAGGGTGCTATATGAACATGTATTTGTGAACAGCATATCTCTTGGAGGAACAGGATCACCTCTGGTTTCACATTTTATTGATTTTAATCATACTACCACAGATATTACCTTTTGGGCTATCCCAAAAGTATCAGGCCAGAATGACAAGCTATTAATGAGAGGGGAGGGTGAATGGATATTTAGACTAATATCTTTGGCCCACTGTGGGCTAAATGAGAATCTGGACCTTCTGACTTCCAGTCTTTGGCACTTTGAATGATGGCGGTGTCTCTGGGTTCCTCCGAGAGACGTGTGCCATGAATCGGGGATTAGGAGGGAGCATGATGGTGCACGCTCCCCCATGAAGCCCATAGGCAATGGGCTTCTAGCCAGGGGGCTTTGGAAAGCCCTACCTCCGGCCGGTAGCCGGTACAGGGGGGCTACTCTCTGCCTTGAAGGTCCTACCCTGATTCCCAGTACTGGACTAGAAGCGATCACCGGAAAAAACGTGTTGTAATGTTCTTACTGAGGGAAAATTGGTTTTAAAAGATGCCTGGGCGGGGGAGTAAAGTGTGGTGATGCTAAACTTTTCTTAAGGGCTCTAATTATTGCGTTATAGCTTTGGAACTACTCTCTGTTCAGTCAGATAAACAGGTTTTGTCAACAGAAGTGATGATTGGCGGGCACTCTTCATATTTGAAAGCAAATGTATAAGAGTAATAACTATGTTTTAAGCATTGTATAACCTCCATTCTTGGGTTTTTAGTTAGGTTTTCTTTACTTTTTCCTATAGATTGTAGATTTTCCGTCTCCAATTTCTGTTGTAGTTTTATAGAAATGCAAATAAAAAATTCCCTCCTCGGGGGGCTTAAAAAAGAAAAGAAAAAGAGAATCTGGACCTTCTATAATTATCTGGTCATAGTGACTAAGCATTTTTGAGATCTACAGTTCTTTAAGGGTAAAAGGGAATCCGGATGTATTGCATCATACCTGGCTATAAAACACTGTGAGCTCTACCAAACTCATCCAGTTGTTCAAAGTGGGAGCCAGAGAAGTTTCTACGTAAGGTATGGCATATTATCTATTTTTCTGTCTTCCTGATATGGACCTTGCATTAATGTTTTTTTTAGTTCTTTTATCTTTATAAATATTAAAAGATTTTTGGTTATAAACGATGTCATTTTTGTATCATACTAGAGAATAAGTAAGATCACTGTATACCATGCTCAGACTGTGTATTAATTCATTTTACAAGTGATTTTAATTTTAAAGAATATTTTAATTATTATTCTGTATGCAGAATTCAATTGAACTTATGAGGTTGTGGTCACACATGGCAGATGAAGTGGAGGGGAAGCGAGGCTATTTCCTCCGGAGGAATTTGACCCGCATTTGTGCGATCACACAGTTCTTGGAAGCTGCGGGCACAGCCCACCACTGTATGATCAGGTGCAACCGCAGGTGAGTCGGTTTTGTTTTTTTTAGTAAATAGTCAAAAGTGTTTAATATTTAGACTATCAATGGATCTTGCTCTATTGGAAAGAAGAGAGTTCTTTGCTTTTAAAAAAACCTTTATTTCTAAGGGTAAAAGGTATACGGGATTACTACAAATAAACATAACACTAACATCTACATTTTCTAAGCTGCCTATAGTCAAACCTATCACACAGATAATGGAGAATCTCTCCTTCTTCTTGACCCCTAGAAAGGAAGTCCCCTGAAACAAATGACCAATCTGTATCACAGTAGAAAGTTACTTTTCCCGGGCTAATTCCCCATTGGCTCAGTGCCAGGTATCCCTTCCAGGTCGGTCTAAACAATAGCAATACTAGGCAAACAAGTTAGCCCTATAATGACTGAATTGTCAGACCTTGTAAACACATACATTTCCAACATTTTTTACCGTTTGTTTCTGATGTGCTTAAACGAGGAATCGATTAATTGCATCTCCATACTGAGGGTTCCCTGTAGAGTTTGCAATTATGTGCATACTGAGAAGGGGGGAAAAACAACGGCACGGAGTCAGGATGGCCTGATCAGACCATCCCAATGCCACAAGAGTGCTCTGGAATGATCAGACATGGGAAAATCTGTCTGTGGCCCATCACAACCCATTAACTACCGGATTTTCCCTAGTGTCTTTTAACTCCTCTTCTGCGGTGGAGCAGAATGGGTTGCCGATGGCTTCAGGGCACTTCCCAGATGTTGTTGTCTGATTGCACCCTTTAAATCTGCCTGGTATTTGTGCCTTTGGTGCGAATGATTGCAGCCTGACTGTATTTTTTACTTTGCATTATTCCCTCTGATGAAGCATATAGCAAAATGCTTAGGGATCTATACGATCTAATAAAACTGCTCAACCTTGCACCTTGTTCCTCTTTTCTCCTGCCTACCTTCTAGTACTCTGATTGGACTCTAGGCTCTCAAATTTCAACATGTGAACAAAACCAAAGGTAAAAGTACATCTAAGAATTCTCGGCAAAGTTTTCCTGTGGTCACTGAGCATCAAGATACATTGGTGTTTTCACGATTCATCTTGGACTGTTGCTGTTACCCTTCCAGTAGTGCAGTTAGGTAATTTTAGAATCTGGACGATGCTCTTGGTTAAGTTACAACTATTTAAAATAGAAGATATCCTTTAAAATAAGGGCCCCATACCGCATTATCTGCAATTAATAGTCAGAAAATAGTGACTAAAGAACCCTTAAAATAACACATTTCATATCATCATCAGACTGTTCAATCTTGCAGGATGTAAACCGAGGTTATTTTTTGCAATGCCATCTGTTTTTGTAGGGTTATTTCTGTTCCGTCCCTGTACATTAATATAGAAGTCATATTAAAATGAATTCCTGTTACAGCTCTAGTTATAAATGTGTACATATGTTCCAGGTTGCCCCTCCACCAAGTTATCAAAAGAATATACCAATATTGTAATGAACACAAGGATTTTGAGGGAGCAAGGGAGCTGGGACACTGGCTATTTTGTAATGTCACAGAAGAGTGGAGCACACAGGGCTACCAGTAGAAGAACTCAAATCAGTGAAAAGGAGAGGGCAAATAAAATATCTGAAGAAAGTATAGGGAAGAAGAATGATGGCCTGGGAAGAAGGAGGCATGGGACTGTGAAGGCCTCAGGCCAAGAGAAAGAAAAAAGAAAAGAAAAGAACTGATCATAATTCAGAGCTGCAAAATCGAGGATGGCTGAAATTCATACGTCAGAATAACCAGAGAAATCTTGGGACTTGCTTATTGGGTCCTCCGTATTTGTCCTATAGTCCTACATATTAGTGGGGTTTGATTATAGCTTTTAGATACTAGTTGTAAAAGTCAATAAAGTTATGAGACAGTTTTGCTGGGGTGCTTCTGTGTACGGCACTGACTAAGGAAACATAGCACATGGCCATCTTAGGGAGAGAAGAAGAAAAGCCTGATTCTCTGTGTGTAAGTACAGTTAATGGGGCTTTAAGCAAAACACACAACATTCTTGGGTTACTTCAGTGAGTGTAAAGCCATACTGGTGTAAAGAAAAGGGTCGTGGAAAAAGCCAGACAAGGTCTTCTTCCTTCAAGTCCTTTGGCCAGCAGAGCAGTTAACTGGCTCTTCTGAGCTTGGTGCTAGTTACTGAAAGATGATGAAGTTGCTTTTTCAAGTGCCTTCCTCTTCTGCCATGATCGCTTGCTTCTCCATCAGGGCCCTTTCTGCACTCACAACTTACTGCAGCATATCCAAGCAGTCAAGCTTGGATTTCTGTGCCTGCCATCTGCACCAGTCTACACCATCTGGTGTATTTATTCTGCAGCTATACCCCCCCCCGCACTTTTCTAAATTGGGGTGCAATGTCACTAGTGACATGTGGTGGGCAGTGTCCATATATATTTTTTAATGTATGCAATTGCCCCATTGCAGCTGTGCAGTAGTGTCCAGCATTTATTTATTTATTTATTATTTTAATTTATAGGCCGCCCTCCCCGCAAGCGGGCTCATGACAGCTCACAAATAGGGCATAAGCCAATACATAAAAACAGATTAAAATCACATAAAACAATCAATACAATATTACAACATTATAAGTGCTCTAGATGTTTCGGAACAAACTTCAGTAAAAAGATGGCATCTTGAAGATGGTACTCCCAAATCGGTGATGTCAGTTCCACGCGGCGCTGTCGTTCTCTCCTCCCACGCATCACTGTCGTTCTCTCACCTTCCGTTTAAATCCTCATAGTTCATGGTTTGTGCATGCCTTTTAGCATTAGTATGTTGAATGATAGGGAACAGAAAGGAATGCAGGCAAAGGGGGGAAACCTACTGTTAAATCTGACAATACCTCTCCTGAAATTGCCGAGAAGCCCCTTTCCCCATATTGCCGAGCACTAGTGCTTCTGTGTTGAGTGTCTCCACCTTTGGAGAGGCAAAGGTGCTGCTTGATTGTCAGTAACTTCTGATTATCAGCAAATAGCCCCCCCTTCCTACACATAAAGCTAGCTTCTCCCCTCTTGGTCTCCTACCTCTTCCTCCTTTCTAAGTAGCCTGCCTGTTCTCTCCTTTGCTCTTCCCTGATCTGTGAAGCAGAGGTGCAGAAGCCAGGCTAAAGATTTCTCCTGTGATGGAGGGGTGCTGTGAAAGTGAGGGAAACCACTGGTGTATAAAAGGCCGAGATCTGATCTGAACAAGGCTAGAATACTCCCCTCCAGCAAGTAGAGACCATCAGGCACCCATCTCTTATTTTTGTTTCACTAAGTGGACTACTGCTCAGCGCAGTCTTGAATGTGCTAATTCAGAAGTAAGCTCTGTACTGCTGTAGCACATTGGCAGGCCATAGAGAAAGCAAAATAGTAGGAATTAAGTGCATTCTTTTGGACAGAGCCCAGACGTTTTCCACAGTATCAAGTTTCCCCACACCTGTACTTGTATTTCTCTGCTCCTTTCCCCCATTCCCACAGACGTTTTTGCCTTGCCAGGAGCAAAAACACGGTTTGTCCCCTGTTGCTCCGCAGCATCAGATTTCCCTGTTTCTGGGAGGTTTTTCCAAGCCCAGCATTCAACCCATACCAACCTGGTGGGGAAATCTTTGCTCATCCGGTGTTTTTCAGCCCTAGGTCTGCCATCTCCCTCCCTCTATATTTGTGTGTTTCACCCACCAAGCTCAGGTTACTACAGAGCAGTTTCCAGGCAATTAGCCTATTTTTCTGATTCTAAGAGTTTTTCTGCTGTCCATTATAACAGATAGTGCTGTGGCACATTAGCTTAAAGGGCCTATCCAGTAACCAGAAGGTTGTATGATCAAATCTCAACTGGGATCCTGATGGTTCCCTTAAAAAAAAATAATCTTGTGTTTGAATGCAGTTTTGGCCATTACAGCCTGCTCAGCAGACTGCATCACATTTGAAAACATGGCTGATATCAGTCGGAGCCCTCCCCCTCCCCAATTTTAGATTGCTCCTTGTTAGATACGAGACTCGAGGCAGCAGGTGAACAGTGATAACAGCTTTATTGAACATGAAGTCAGAAGAACCAGAACGAGACAAAACAATGGAGCAACAGTCCGGGCTTGGCAAGCCACGCCCACATGTCAGATAAGATCCAATCAAATACAGTACATAAAGACCAATCACTTTGCTTCCTTCCAGAACTTCCCTTGTTCTGATAGGTCGGTTTACAATACCTTGGTCAGACTCAAGCTCAATACAACACACATTCCATTTCATACACAACACTCCTGTAATGTTTGCAGTAGGATTTTATAAAAATGTATTCCAGAATCACAACTTGGAACAATGAGAACTGCAAGGCGATCAGCTCCATGAGACCAGGAGACTCATTGTCAACAATTGTCAGGACAGGAAGCAAGTGCCACACTGCACAGGATATGCATTTAACATTTAAATGGATAAACACACAGTTGAAATCCACTTGACCAATCAGAATGAGAACCAAAGGGGTGTGTGTGAGAAATATCGCTATGTACTCGGAGAAAGAAGAAAGTTTTAACCACAGAATTGGTGCAGTGGATTAAAGGCTGTTGATAAACAAAGGAAACACTGCATATAAGGCACTGTCAAGCCCACCCTGGGCTCTGGGTGTAGCACCTCCCGTGTCCGTGGCGTCCCAAGGCGGGGGAGGTCCGATGGCTCTGGAAGTTGAGGCTTGTTAAAGAAGAGGGGGAGTGTTGGGGCCTCAGATGGGTAGGGGATGGAGTTTAATGGCACTCCATAGGTCCCTCTGCCTTCATGCATCGGCTTCCCAGCTTCTCAGCATCCTCCCTGGACTCTTTCTCTCTCTGCCAGCGTCAGGCAGTTCCGAGCACATCCTTCCTCCCTGGCCCCTTCGCTTCCCTCTCCTTTATACCCAGCTCCCTCTCCCAGCACCATCTCCTGGGCCCACCTCCCTGTGATTCCTCCCAGCCACACCCCCTTTGATAAGCTCTGACGCCATCCCCATGGCCTGGGTGTGGTCAGAGCTATGCTGGCGGCGGTCCTGTCAGCCTGGGGCCATGCTGCCGCCGGTGGCGTGCGAGGTCTCATGCATTTGTGTGTTCACCGTCAGCTTCTCCTGGGCATTGTTGGCCTCTCCTGCTGCTCCTCGAGTCTCCTCACTCTGCGGTTGGGCTGGCCCAGGTAGTTGTGCTCCGGCGGTGCTGACAGGGTCCGGTGTTGCGAGTCATTCCTGGTCTGTGGGTCTCCTGGGTGAGTCGGTGGTCGTTGGGGTCCCTGAGGGGTGTGGGTTCCATCCTGGGACCCCGGAACCAGGACAGGCACCTACTGCGGAAGTGGTTGGCAGTCTAAAAAAGAATTATCGGTGGAGCTTCAGAGGGGTGAGGACCTAATGCAGAACCAGTCCCAGTTTTTCATGAAACAACACAGAAGTTCAGATGATGACTCTTGGAAAATTAGCATTATTGGCAGCCATGGACAGAGACTGAAAGACATTTCTTGCCCTACTCATACAGCCTAGAATGCTTAGCTTTTACAACAACAACCCATCAGCCAAGAACAACAACAGCAACAGCAACACCCACAGGTTTGCCATTCAGTAACAAGGAAAACAATCCTTTATAAGGCTTCTCATTTTGAGAGTTACAAACTACCATCACACACACTAAATAATCCACTTTCAATCCACTTTAAGTGCATTTTCCAACTGGATTTTACTGTGTGAACTGGCAAAATCAAGTTGGAAAGTGCGTTAAAAGTGGGTTGAAAGTGGATTGTTTAGTGTGTGAGACCGCAGCCTCAAACTCTCAAAATGAGAATCCACAACCACACAATAAATTTCATTAATGATGAATAAAAATAGCATATTTGGTATCCCCCCCACCAGATCTTTTGAGAAATGGCCATGGGGCAGCAGAATGGATGTTTACTTTTGTAGTGCTCTTCCTGTGCTTATCTGCTGTAGTTAAAGGAGACAGATCTCTACTGATCTTTTACTCTTTTCGAAGAAGCACAAAACTAACAGATTCCCCTGACAAAGCCTGTTGGTGAAACGCATAGGGAATTTTTGGAAATTTAACTGAATAATAAAATATACTTTTGCCTGATTTTGCACCATCAACATTGGCCCTATTTTTATCTCCTGAGACAGGGTACCTCTTTCTTTTTTTGAGAGGAAATTAGAATAGCCTAGCAAAATGATGACTTATGTGAACCTTTCCTCCAAGGAGCTTAAGGAAGCATATATGGTTCTCCTTTTCCAGTAACAACTCTGTGGGAAAGATTAGGCTGAGAGGTAGTGACTGGGTCAAGATCACCCAGTACACATGACAGCTGAGGTCTCACCATTGCACACCCGAGTCCCACTGTCAATGAGGGGAGGTAGGAACAACACAACAAACAATTAATGTGCCTTCTTTTCCAGCAGCCATCCAGCACTACCTCCTCCTAGTATTTGCTGAAAGGGAAACTGAAATTGGGCTCAGTTTCCCAGCCCCCCCCCAATTCACCACAGTTCTACTTAGCTGAAGACTATTATTCCAGAGCTGACACTCTCAGAATCTTTATGTTTGAGATTTTTTTTTAATGAATTTGAAAATTTGATTTCATTTTTTCCCAGTAATGCCTTTTTGCTACTTTTTGCCACTTAAATTGCCACTTAAATTAATACATCCCACAGGCTTATTTTCCTCACTTGGCATTTAGGCTCATAACCTCCTCACTGACGTATTTTCCTAACTTGTCACTTCACCCACTCAGCTCTCTTCCTTCACACACTCCCTTAACTGACTTCCGGTTATGGTGGAGTGCATGGTTGTCGCTTTTCTCTTTGTGATTCTCTAATTTGATCCTGCACAATGGTTGTGATCTTGGCAGATTTTTAGAGCCTGTTCTGTGTGGATTGCACACAGTGATCTCAAGCGATTCTTAAGTTCAGCAGTTTGCAGAAGGCCCATGTGGCTCAGCCACCATTTTAATGTTAGGCTTCCAGAGACTGCCAAAATGGTCCCTCCCCTGAACTTTATTCACTAAAGCATGAAAGGGGAAAATGTATTCAAAGCTTTAGGCTTCCCTTCCCAGTGTCTGTCTGTCTGTTTATATCTCATGTCAATTTCATTCCACGCTGACAATTCCCCTCCTTTATTTTGTTTGCATGCAGCACTGAAATCCTCCTTTTTTCTTTTCCTTTTGCACTGGGGATGCTGATGTTTGCCTCCTCTCTGATCCCCTTTCAAGTCAATACCAGCAGGCAATGAAATCTCGCACAGCTCCTTTTAAATTTACCCAATTGTTTAATTTTTTTTAATTCAGTGGTCCAAGACTAGTGATAGTCTCATATCACTAGACTCATGCCACTTGTAAATAAATAAATAAATAAAATGAGGGGGAGATGGAGCTTGTAAACCAATGAAGGGGGGAGGATGGTGGAAGATGCAGAGTGGGTGGAACAACCTTCATGTGGGCAGGAGAGTGACCTTTGAAGGGTGGCAAAAGGGCAGGAGGGAAATCCAAGGGAATCTACACACTTCTGTATTACCTTCTGTTTGGAAGCAAAACAAGGGGGAAATCGGCATAAAAGCACTGCTTGAAAACCCAAGGAAACAGTGACTAGAAAGCAAACTTATTGCTGAAGGGGGGGAAATCAAAGCAGAACAACAAAGAAAACCTGATGGACATGCAAGGTGAAAGTGGGGGGAAACACCCATGCATAATAGGCCCCTGTATGCATGAGCAACAATGGGAAAAGGGAAACTTGTGATCCTTGAGGCATATGATGAAATTCTCATTACAGAGCTATGGTAATGATCTAAAATAATTTGCTCAAAATCTCTCACACTCCCTCTTCTGCCTATATTGAAATCTTCATAAAATTATTATAATGGCTGTTAACTGACTAGTAACATTTGAGTGATAAGACTAATTAAAGTACCCTGCAGTTATTGCCCTATCTTACTAATTTACAAAGTTCTATGACATGATCGGACATATAAAATGTCCTGGAGACAAAGAACTATAAAATACAAAGGTTAAGTGGTCACACACTTTAGTTATCATCTGGGGACTCATCAGCCAGAAACTGGAGAGAAGAAAAGAGGCCTGGACTGTCTTTGGATGATCACAAGCCAACTACAATCCTGTAATGCAAAGCAGCTGCACAGAAAGCAAATCCTCTGATATATTAGGAAAGACATTTTCAGAAAGAACATGGAAAAGAATTAATTCTGCTTCAGTGGAACCCATAAGCCCACGTTTGCAACCCTACTATCATGTAATCAAGAGAGATTAATTCTGGTTTTGAATACAATTAATAAAGAATTAAAATTACCAAAGAATAGAGAATGAGTAAAAATCTGGGCTCTTTTAGCTTATCAAAAGGAGAGTGTGCCAAGTTTTTGAAATTAGGTTATGATGAATAGTCCATAATCAAACCAATCTGATGTTTATTGGTCAAAGACATACTTCATTTTGAATTTGAAGGTCACCATTTCTTTCCCCATGTTGGAAGATGGGATGTGATACAACTCAATGACTGTGCTCTGTACACCATGGGGGGGGGGTGCTTCCACCTCTGAGCAATGCTCCCGCTAAGCTGTGGAGTCTTGTGAGCAAAAATTCTACTTTGCGAGCTGCAGGCATTAAAGTTGTGAGCAAGTGATTTGGCTACTGCATAAATTAGTTTGCTCTGTAGCCATGCTTCCTGAGCTAAGACAAAAATGTATGAGCTGGAGGCTAAAAAACTGTGAGCTAGCTCACACTAACTCAGCTTAGAGGGAACACTGCTTCTGAGCACTGCTAAAAGAGGAGGAGGGGCACTGGAACACTTTCCAGAAATTCATGGGACAGAAGTGGCACCAGAGATGCTATCTCAGCACTGTGCAAGTTAATGGCTGGTAAGTGGGTAGTAGCACCTGGTACAAGAACAGGTGATGCCAGTTCTGTCTCACACTACTTTTTGCTGCTCACTTTTGCACATATTATTGAGGTCTAACTACTGGTTGTATGCTAGAAGAAAAGTTGGGGAAAGTCTGGATTATCACTGTACAACTTCTTGTGAGGTCAGACTTTGTGGAAAATGCATTATGAGCAAAAGGACCACAATTATCTCTCATAGCATTCTTCATACATATAATTGGTCAGAATAATTTTACCTGGAATTATCATGAAATTGGAAGATGTGGAACTTCTTTGACATAGTTTGATACTACATTTTACTGTAGTTGAATCAATGGGATAAGACAGGTTAGAATTCAAAGGGTATGATTCAGTTCAGCCATAGATAGCTCAGAGTCTTGTTTACCCTTCTGTCTTGGTGTGCATAAAACAGGCTATGGTGTAGAATGGGTAGTCTTTGTCTGGAATCACCATTCAACCCTTTCATTGTATATAATGCAGGTTACTCATCTTAAGGGGGAGTGGAATTGAGCCATATAAGAATCCATGAGTGGGTGCTGTACCCTTGTCAGGATTGGAGTATGTCCTTCCTAACCAAGAAATACAGCAAAATATCAGTACCCAAATATAAGATATCATATATTCAGCTGTAATCAATAGAGTCACTGCAGGAAGAAGGATTAGTTTTTGCTGTTAAAATGATGCCAGTACTTTTCCATGAACTCTGGAAGACTGCCTTTTCATGAGAAAGTAAGAGGAGCTAAAATCCAATCAACTTTTCCCTCCAGCATAAATCCTGTGGGCTTGTGTGTGTGTGTGTTTCCCCATCAATTTCACTTTTACCTCCTTGCTGGCTTTCCCCCTATTTTCAAGCAGGGCCATAGCCAGTTGGGTGTGTGTGTGTATAGTGCAGTGCCCTCTTTTGAATTTGCAACACCCCCACCCTGATCCCCCACCCCAATCTTCCCTTCCCTTTCAGGTACATGCTTAAGCTGCTCTTCCTGCTTTTTGGTAGGCCAAAGAAATCACTAACTGGGAGGGAGGGAGTGGTGAGGGGAGGAGGACAGGCCCAGCCAAGGACAATTGATGGGGAAGCATCCTGCGTCTCTCTGCCTATCCCTGCCATTGGTCACTGGGCCCCACTGGGCTAGGCAGAGCTGAGATTCGGGCTTGGGCTGGGGCCAGCCGGGCTGCTGCTCACCTGTGCCAGTACCTTTAGTCACCAGCCCCCGGACAACCCTCCTCCACCAAAGATACCATCAGGTAGGCTGCCGAAAGCCGGGAGTTCTCTGCCTTTCATGGGAGCCACATTCCCGGGCAGGGGCCTCCCCTGAAGGTTTTCCCTCTTCTCCCTGCCCAAGCATACTGTGATTTGTGGCTGTATCTCCCTGGCCTTCACCACCCAAGGGTCCTAGAAGTGTGGCATCAAGAGAGCTCCAGCCAAGCTTCCTCCAGTAATTAGCTCAATCCTCTTTTCCAGCCACAATTTGCCAACCAAGTTTTTGATGGACCATTTGTCTGTTCATTGACCCATTTATGGCTATTCAGTGAATTCTTTGATGTATTCTTTCTTTCACAGTATACCACAATCAGTTTTTTTGAGCATATGCTTTATCACACAGACCAGTGAAGATCTACTTCCTACTCTTGTCCTTAATGTGTGTCACTTTTTTCAGGAGGCAGCTCTTCAGACATCAGATGCAAATCATATAAATCAGTAATAAATAAATGTAATGTTTTTAAAAATAATTCTTTGGTATTCATTTCAGTAGTCCTTAGGAACATTCTTGGTTGCCAGTCTGTCTGAATCAGCGGTCTGTTCGCACATATACAGATTTGCTAAACCTGATGCAGACCTATCAGCAGGCATTCAAATTGCTCAGTACCAAAGTGAACAGACCCAGTGATCAGTTCACTGCTGGACCTCCTGATGGCACCTGGTATTTTTGGCCACTGTGTGACAGAGTGTTGGACTGGATGGGCCACTGGCCTGATCCAACCTTGGCTTCTCTTATGTTCTTATGTCTGATTGTCATAGACAGCAATGGCATGCTTGTCAAACACGTTCCCCCCCCAAATATGCAATAGTTTATATTCTAATTAGTTTTCACTGTGGTACCTTGTGCTAAAATATAGACTTCAAGAGCCATGTGGAGGAACAGAAATATCTTCATGGATATGTTGAGTGTTGAAGTGAATTTGCTGCTGAGCAATTAAAATCTGCTTATTCCTTTCCACGGGGGCCTGAAATATAAAATATAAAAACAATTTCCATTTTATAGATATCTATACTAGTGCACACATGGAAGTACTAATTTCCTGTCTAGTTCCTATTTTTATTGTACTACATTATTTGGCACTGAATCTAAAATAGTTCTGTCCTTTGTGGGGAAATCAAATTTCACTCAAACAGGTTCAGACCATTTGTCCCAAAAGATTCTGTTGTATAAGCTAACAAGTACTGCTATCCCTTCTTATTTTTTTCTCTAGGCTTTTAAAGCGATTGAAGTTTTGTACTGGTTTAGAATTTGTTCCATCCGAATCTTATCAGACATTAGCAGCTGGTATTGTTTATGTATGAGTTTCTAATTATACAGTGAAGAAAAGATAGGAACCCTCATTGGGTGTTTGTATTGTGCAACTCTAAATGCTGCTATAGTTATTACTAGATTTATCTGATCTGTTGTAATTGGAAGAGAGTATACGACACATTATCAACAGTGTATTTAAAATGGTCTGATATCTGATGGATTACCTCTTTTGCTCATTCACTGCATTATATGGGAAAGGAGGCAAATTTGTGCATCTGCTAACCATTATGAATGATGAAATTTTGTAGATAACACAACTGAAGCTCAGAAAAGTAAATATTCTAAATCTAGCAGAAAACGTGTAGTTTTTCTAAGAGTTTTTGCTAGCAGTGCCCAGTGTAGACAGGCAGACAGGGAGGAGGAATTTTTGTGACAAGTAAATGTGCCACTTACATGGAGCATCTTGGAAGTTTTTGTGCAATTCTACCCTTCCTAGTCATATCGTGAGATCCATGTAGAAATGAGTCACTTGAAAGCCAAAACATACATTTGGCTATGTCATCATTTTTTTTAGCACATCTGCTTTTTGAAACTACCCACTTTCAATAGGAAACACAGTTCACATAAATATCTGGTTGTTTATACTTTAAAGTGCAATGACATTTTTTTAAAGGAGTGGAAATTTGGCTTCTGTAAAACTGACAAGTGGGAGCTACTTGTGGTTGCTGCAGACTGTGTCTGGATCAAAATTATTTGCACGGAGGTATATCCATCTTATAAATCCCTTTAGTAAATCATACGTTTCTTCCTTTCATTTCCAATTCTGCCTTAGCCCTATATACAAAAGATTCTTATCTTTACTTAATATAGGTCTAATACCACTTCTTTTCCTTGCATTTCAATTGCCTTGTAGTTGGTATTTTGCATTATTCCGAATAAAGGTTTTATTAAATGTATGGGGAAACCGGGGTAATAAGCTGTTTCTCTTATAAAATATAAAACAAAAAAGTTCATGCATGATTTGAAGGCTTACAGTGCCATCCTTAGCAGATTTATATCCTTCTAAGCCCAATGACAGGATGACACTATTAATGTTCATTCCCCCCCCCCCAAAAAAGGAAAAATTCTCATTTGGATGTGTAAATAAAACTCACTGAGCAGCCTGCAATTAATTCAGCATTGGATACATTTTGTTAAATTTGTTTCATGTGTGAGTCTATGATTATTTGTTTCTCTATATTAAACTGTTCCTGAACACATCATAACCCAATATAAATGTGTTAAACCAACAAAATACTAGCAGAAAGAGGGAGCATACAGTACTGTTTTATGTTCACGTATTGTCCCCCCACAAAGACAAGACAACTTGTTAATTTCAGTGGTAGATTTGCGTCAAATACAACTAATTTATAGCTGACTTTTAGGGGCAGGTTACAGATACAGTTAATGAGTGCCCAGTACTTTGGGCAACTACACTTTGGCTCCAAACATGGCCAGTAGGGTTGCCAACTCCAGGTTGGGAAATACTTGGAGATTTGGGGGGTGGGTCCTAGAGAGGGCAGAGTTTGTGGAGGGGAGAGAACTCAGTGGGGTATAAGACCATTGAGTCCACCTTCCAAAGCAACCATTTTCTTCAGGAGATCAGTTGCAGTTCCAGGAGATTCCCAGCCACCAACTGGAGGCTGGCAACCCTAATGTCCATGCTTATGATCTTTTTTATATGTTGATGCGTATGAGAGAGTGTGTGTATGCACCTGGAAGTCATGGTGACTTCTGGTGACTGGGGTGGCCAGGAGTGCCTTCTAACAGTTTGGACTGGTTAGACAGCTGCAACCTTTCCTGGGTCCTGCGAACTTTCAGACCGCTGTGGGGCATGCCCCGGGTACATCTACATTAGGTAAAGGTAAAATTTTCCCTTGCTCAAAAGCCAGTCGAATCCGACTCTAGGGTTGCAGTGCTCATCTCCATTTCCAAGCCGAAGAGTCAGTGCTGTCCAAAGACACTTCCGTGGTCATGTGGCCGGCATGACTAAACACCGAGGCGCACAGAATGCTGTTACCTTCCCACTGAAGTGGTACCTATTTATCTACTTGCCATTTCTTGCTTTCAAACTGCTAGGTTGGCAGGAGCTGGAACCAGAGACAGTGTCAGCTAGCTGCTATGTTTTGCTTCTTCCCTTCTCTGATACTGGCTTGCTCGCTGCTCTGCCGCTTGCCGTAAACATCGATAGGGAGACTGTGAGAACCAGTGCTGCCAGACTATGTTATCTATCTGGCCTTGTGAAGGGGGGAGGGCTTGCATTCCACTGCTGGTGTGAATCTTTCAGTTCTCATGAGGCACTGAGACTCTCCCGCTTATTACGTATCCTCCCGCTGGGAGAATTCCCGCATGCGCTCTCGAACATAATTTGCTTAGCCATTTGCCTTATCCTGCTATATGTAGGGATGTTTCTGCCCCTTGGTTATTCCTAACAATAATCCTGTGGATATGGTACCAGTTTTGTAATCTAATAAAGCATAACGCTTCTTTGGAAACGTGTGTGGAGATTTACTTGCTGAACCTGACAGACAGGAGCTCACTCGATCATATGGCACTCGGGTCTCAAACTGCTGAACTACTGACCTTCCAGCCTGCAGTTCACCGTCTTAACCACTACAATATACTCTATGGCTTTGAAAAGCACTTGAAAACTTCAGTTGTTGCAGAATTCTGCAGCCAGGATGTTAACTGACGTAGGTTATAGGGGCCATATCACTTTAGTCTTGGTTCCCAATATATTTCCAGGCACAATTCAAGCAGCTTGTGTTTACCTTTAAAGCCCTATATTGATTGAGACTAAAATACCTGTAAGAACACCTGCACTGTTATGAACCTATTCAACAAATATGATTATCTTCTGAGGTCCTGCTTTGGATGCCCCACCATAGGAGTTTAGGTGAGCCACAACCTGGGAGAAAGCCTCCACATTTACAGCACCAAATCTCTATAATTATCTCCCCAGGGGGACTTGGCTGCCCCATATGTTGCCATCTTCCACCAGCTGGTGAAGACCTTTTTTTTTTGTTTCATTTGTTCCCTCAGTGATCCTCTTTCATGCCCAATGTTTTAATTGTTTTTTAATGTTTTGTACACATTTTCACTCTGCTTTTAACTGTATTATTGTTGTGTTTCTTGTTGGTTTAATAGTTCTTAAGACATGATTCTAATAGCGCTGTGGTAGTAATCTATGATAATACTATGTAGTAATCTATTCTGTAGTAGTCTATGCTACTACATTCCCTCCTCAGCTCACCCTGCCATAAAATAAAAAAAAATATGCTGCGTGAAGAGTGACTCTTCATCCTTGGATGCCTTGTGGCACTTGTCAGTTTGCCCTATGTAGATTGAGCGACCCACCCTAATCTTGCCATCCCTCATTATGGGCTAATCAATCAAAAAACTAGGCATAGTTTAAACCATCCCCCAGGAATGACATGGAGCAGGTGAAAAATGATCAGCTATCTGAGCCAGTCTCAGCAGATCCAAAAATTCATGCTGAGCAACAAAAGCAACTAGGTGATCACATGATACCCTCTTTCATCTGCACACAGGTAATGCCTGCATACAAGAAGGGTGGTCCCTCACTTTCCCTTCCAAGAAGGGTGGTCCCTTACTTTCTGGGCTGGAGGACAGCCAGCCCATCTGATCATGCTTCACACCATAGGGCAGGCATAGCAGCAGCCATGGCCCTAAGAACTATACAGGTTCTTTTTAACATATGGCTTAAAAGATCAGATTGTAGGACAAACATTCTAAATGTTTAAGCAAACAAAAATAGATTACATGAATTTTTGCCAAACAAAAAAGTGGAGGAAACTACTTCAGCAAAACAGCTGTTTTTGAATTTTACCCTCAATGTCATGGCATTTCCACCCAGATTTAAACATATTGTTGTTACCCCATCTTTCCTCTTGGCTCAAGGTGACAAGATGAATTTAACAAGAGATAGATTTTAGTCCGGTGGCACCTTAGAGACCAACCAGAGTTTCAGGTCTAAGCTTTCGAGAGTCAAAGCTCCCTTCGTCAGACATGAGTAGAAATAGAGATCTCGGAGTCTTTTTATTCTAGTCAGAAGGTGAAAGGGATGTTGTAAAGAACGCTTGTAAAGGATGCAAAGGTACCATGCATCGATCAACTGTCAGCAGTGCCCTTCCACTGTCTACACTGGACAAACAGGTCAGTCCCTACAGCTGAACTAAAACTGGTAGTCT
>NW_015173691.1:179131-242391 GCF_001447785.1 Gekko japonicus | reverse complement strand
TTCACGTGTTCATAACAATGGTCCCCTCAGGGCTGAATAGGGATGTAGAAATTTTTTTGCCTCACTACAGATACTGATTTTCTCCTCCCAAGCATTTCACCTCTACTCTAATCAAGCTGATTACAATATACAATATGTACGGTACCTTTGCATCTTTTACACACATTCTTTACAACATCTATCCTGCCTTCTGACTAGAATAACAGGACTTGGAGATCTCCATTTCTACTTGTGTCTGACAAAGGGAACCTTGGCTCTCAAAAGCTTGTATGCAGAGAATTTTCCTGGTCTCCAAGATGCTACTAGACTAGAATCTAACTGTTTTACTGCCAACCAACACGGCTACCCTCTGAAATTAACTTAACAAAATTATTGATGAACAATCACATAAAAATGTTATTTGGGCCCAAAAGGATGAAAAGTTCTGATCTGGTTATTGATTTTTTTTCTGCTCATAGTGTACGTTCAGAGAGTCCAACCTCTGTGTTATAGTATTTCTGCTCAAGTCAGTCTCAAAACCACACATGTCTGGGGAAGGAAGGGCAGTCCATCAGGCAAATTCAAATAATAGAAGAAAAAAATTGGTAGACTATTTCATCAGAAATTTTAAAAATACAGCAACCTGTAACCATCTGAGATTTTGTGCAACAGCCATGAAGGAAAAAAAATGGCAGGGAAGACATGAAAACAATATGTCTCAATTTTTTTCTTCAGAAAGTATTTCATCTGCAAGGAGAAATCCTTCATTGCTTTTGAATATTGCAATGTGTGGCCTTTTAAGTATTCCTGCCTTGCTATTGGGGGCAGGAGCTTTCACCTCTAATATATAATCAGTTTAACTTGGCAAATTTTAACTGCAAACATGAGGATATTTTTTTATTTTTTTCGCAACAGGCCAGTGTGTTTTACTTTCAAATGCAAACCAATTATTGTTTTTCTCCAACATGTTTTTGTCCATTTAAAAATTTATTCGAATGTTTTACATTTCACTTTTGGATGCTTCGCTCATATTTGATTTTCTTTATATAGCAACTTACATACTTTACATGGAGGAGGTAGTATGAAAAATGCATTATGTGGCATCTTGATGATGTGGAAAGCCAGCTAATTTCCTGTTCTTTCCCAATGCACACAAACATACTAGTGGGGTAAGGTTTTGTCTGGATGATTCAGAACACCTTAAAAATTCATGACCTTCCTCTATGGTAGGGCTCAGGTGCACGTCCATTTTCTGAACTTCAGTTTGACAACTGCATTTCAATATTTAATATTTCCCCCCTCCTGTTTTGCCTCTGAGGTTCTGTGTCTTCTTGAAACTGCTGAATCGTTGGCCTTAGCCTGCTAAATGAGCTGTTCACCTGAATTAAATTGCTGGCCATCTGGAATCCACTCACAATAAGGTACCCAGAGTTAGATCTCTGAATCGCTCTACAGCCCACCTTGATCTCCAATGAGGCAGAAAGGGAAACATCATCAGGGTTATGACTGAGGAAGGCTGTTATCTGCATTAGTGATGGACTGTGATTACCATTTCTACAACTAACACCTGAATGCAGCGACATCTGCCTGGATGATGCACGCTACCTTTTGCCATCCACAGATGCCAATGCCTAAAGAAAGTCGTTGTCTACCCCAGTTCAACTCCTGGATAACAGCTGCACTTTCCAATTATGGCAGAGGTAGAATGCACTGAATCTACTTGCAGTACGCTCAGTTGCTTATCATTATTTTTACAGTACAAAGAACAATCAAGACATGAGAGTTTTGTCATGGGGATTGGTGTGTTTCCATTAGTGTTGCTTGACTTAGAGTGGGGAATTACTCACCCAAAGGTTAATGGTACAAATGACTAGTCTTATGGAATCTCTCCTGCACAAATGCTAATATTCTTCTAAGGACACATTGAATTTACATGGAACCCTTTCATTATAGAGCTGGATTTGCTGCAGTTAAGAGTTAATAAGCATTTAGATAATTAGGATGTATTTGGGGTCAGTTGTAGAAGCTAGATGAAAAATAAGGCTTTTAAACCAAAGGGTATTTTCTTCTGAAAGTTCATTATGCATCTTGGTAAAATGTTCTGATGGGGTTCATCTGTTCATGGATAGCATTCACACTGTGATCATGATTAATAAGATTTATTCATAAACTTCACTGGTTCTCAGAAATAATATAGATAAAACTTAGCAGAATAAAATACATGGTCTCAAAAAGATTGTTTAAATGGATCCTTGTTAAAATCAAAATGCTGCCAATGCCATTTTTGCAGGTATAGTTTTCAAGTGAATGCGAGTTTTTGGAGTGTCTTGTAAAACATTTCATAAACAGTAATTAGGCCTAGCATAGCAATTTTAAAGGTACAGTGCCCTTTAGGGAAAATGTTTTGAGATATGTTTCAGATTATTATATGGCAGCCAATAAAAATGGATTTCAGCTGCCAAGATTGCTAAAGGAAAAAAAAAGGAAGAAATGGTATTTTTTCTAGCAATTCTTATGATGCCTAAGGAAAAGAATAGTTTTTCTGAATCATAAAACTGAATGTAGATAACTCAACATTCTCTTTACCCTGTTCCTTGAATAAATCCCTAGTTGAAACCTACTCAAACGTTCCAATGTGCTTACAGAGTTCTGGCATGATGTTGGAAGAACTCTGTGCAATCAGCAGAGATGTATTCATGTTGCCTTTCCACTACTAAAGTGAACAGGGAAACTCTTTCTCTCCTAGGTAGTTGAATATATCAAGTGTACATAAAATACACGGGATGTATTTTATCCATGGAATGTTTTTGCTATCTTACAAATCATTTATGTATCTAATCAGTTCCATTTAAGATCAAAGAGCATAGAGGAAATCTATCTCACTGTCTCCTGTGTGAGGAAGGAGTAGATTCAGTCAACCACTGTAGCCATAAGTCCTTTGTGTCCCTTTTACTCGTGTCAATTCTGTCTGTGAAAAGAAAATTGCCAAAATCAAACACAATGGGTTTCTTTTCTTTTCCTTTGGTAGGTGGCAAAAGTTGGCAGTTTCACCCAGTTTTCACTCTGACCCACTAACTTGTTTCATCCTTCTTTATGCTGTTTTTCAGCCATGACACTTTATGAGATACCATCTCATTGGATAAAGAAGTTGGTAGTGTTGCTACCTTCAAATCTGAATAGCTAGAATCAGCTGCTGGAAAAGATAACACAAGCTCCAAGCACTGGTACAGGGCAGCAAAGGTAAATCCCATTACAGTCTTTCTTAGCATATGGCCTAAAGAATATGGCATGGCACAGCTCTGGATTTTGCCAGGGGAAGCGTAGACTACTGATAAATCAGAAAAACAAAGCCTGATGCAATATTAAAGCTGCATAAACAAATGCATAGGCTTAATAGACCTGTCGTCTTGTTTTTCTAAGCTGTGCAGCAGGGAGCTGGGAAGTGCTAACCCAACACTGCAGTGCACATACAGTGTCTTCCCAATACCATCTGTTCCTTTCATTTGTTAAGGACAAATGATCTCTCTAACCCACTGGTAGAGAATGCTATTCAGGACTGCTCTATCTTACAAATAAAGTTATGCGTGCAGTGAAAACAAAAGGTGATGTTGTTCTTGGGCTAAAGATAGTTTAGGAAAGGAATGTATGCAGACAATATTGGCAGGATTATCATGACTGGCTGGAGAGAAGTTCTGGTGGGACCAAATTTAAGAGGCACTAGGCAATACTGATGTTCTGGAAGTCGATTCCAACATCAAATTCCCAAAAAGGGGGCCATGGAAAACTGGAGAAAAACTGGAAGTAAGTGGGAGAGAAGGCAGCGTGGTATAGCCTGATCTCATTAGAACTCAGTAGCAAAGCAGGGTTGGTACTTGGAAGGGAGACCACCAAGGAAGATTCTGCAGAGGAAAACAATGGCAAACCTCTGGATTCTGCAGAGGAAAGCAATGAAAAATGGAGAACCACCACCATCGAATGCTTTTGAGAAACATTAATGTATAACTGTCAATCTGTATTTGGTAGTTTTAACATGTGTACACCTTACTAAATATTTGTACTTTTATATATATGGTTTAAAGGTAAAGGTTCCCTTGCTCGAAAGCCAGTCGAATCCGACTCTAGGGTTGCGGTGCTCATCTCCATTTCAAAGCCGAAGAGCCAGCGCTGTCCGAAGACGTTTCCATGGTCATGTGGCCGGCATGACTAAACACCAAGGTGCACAGAACGCTGTTACCTTCCCACCGAAGTGGTACCTATTTATCTACTTGCAATTTCTTGCTTTCGAACTGCTAGGTTGGCAGGAGCTGGAACTAGAGACAGGAGCTCACCCTGTCTTGCGGCACCCGGGTCTTGAACCGCTGAACTACTGACCTTCCACAGCCTGCAGTTCAGCGACTTAACCACTTGAGCCACCGCAGCTCCATATATATGGTTTAGCTTAGCCCTTTTTGGTGCGTAGTCATATCCTGGGTTGAGTTTCCCCCCCTTTTTTCCAGTTTTTGTGGGAAAGTGGATGTGACAGAGCTGACAACAGCAGCTTGCACAAATGTGATCATGGGAGTTAAATAGTCCTGCAAGCCAGCCCACTGATTGCCACAGAGGGCAACCTGAGGCTGCACAAACCACCCAGTTGTCTGGTGCCCTTCATTTGAAAATGGATGTGACCAAACAGCAGTCTCCATGCAGAATGTGGGAGCCAACAATTTTAAACTAAACAGTTAAACAGATTGTGGTCCCAGTCACATGGGCCGTAAAATGTGTGGGGGGGGACGTGGCAGTTTGGCCCGGAGCAAAATAATGCACGGCCGCCCGATCACAGATCCCGTCAAGGTCCCGTGGGTAGAGGCGAGGTGGCGATCACATGACGATCCTGCAGCACGGCAAAAAAGTGGCGCAGCACGATCTCACCAACGGCATGCGCGATTCTGCGGAGCAACGAAACGTTCGCTTTCCTCTTCATGCGCATGCGCCGTTGGGTGCTTGTGCGCATCCTGTGGAGACTTGGGGGGGAACCCTGTTTGCGACAGGACATGGGTGGGCGCCGGATGCCACGGACTACCTCCGGAAACGTGATCAGATGCCAGCCCTTGCCCCATGGTTTCCGGAAACTAGTACCTCGGATGTACTAGTTTTTAACTCCGCATCTTCGGTGGGAAGCCTCGGGTTCGCCATAGGAGCTCTACGCTTCCCAGATGTTGCGGTGTGATCGTGCCCGGAAAATCCGCCTATCATCCGTCTCAGTAGCGTGGCTAACGCCCCCGTGTGACCGCAGCCTAAGTTAATTTACAGTGGTTGATATTTAAACTTTATATTAATCTGAGGTAGGATCTAACTCCACCCAGATAAATTCAGAGCTTTCTTCCAGAGAAAAAACTTCTTCCACCAGAGGAAGGCTCCATGTACTGGAGAAAGTCTCTGCACTCAGATGAGAAAAGTAATTGATAAAAGTCACTATGTGCCGCAGAGGAGACCAACTGTAGGCCAGGATCCAAGAACACACCCAGACTATAAACCTGCTCCTTCAGGAGGCATGCGACCCTCTGCAGGACAGGCTGACTCCTCAGTCCTCAAGCAGTTTTGTCATTGACAATACTTCAGTCTTGTTTGCACTGAGCTTCATTTTACTGGTTCCCAGGGATGGATGGATGGACCTGACATTTTCCAAGGAAAGGGAGAAGAAACAAAGTAATCAATTTTTGAAAGTATTTGCTGAAACTTGTAATTCACTTTTTTCTAAAAATATTTCAAAAAATTGTCATAATTATTTTATCTGATTTCTGTGTACAGGGGTGGAAACTAGTCAGAGGGTCAAAAATACTGATTTTACTGACCAAATTTTTTTAAACAAAACAAAGATAAAATAAAAGCAAAGTCTTACCTTACTGACCAAATACTGACCAAATACTGACAAAAAACTGACAAATTATTGAACAATTTAATGTCAGCCTATTGATAAATTAGGGAGCTTCAGTGTCTCAGAGGTTAAGACACTGAGCTGCAGACCGGAAGGTCTGTAGTTCAGCAATTTGAGACCCTAGTGCTGCGTGACAGAGTGAGCTCCCGTCTCTGGCCCCAGCTCCTGCCAACCTAGCTGTTCGAAAGCAAGACATTGCAAGTAGATAAATAGGTACTACTATGGTGGGAAGGGAACAGTGTTCCATGCACCTTGGCATTTAGTAATGCTAGCCACATAACCACGGAAATGTCTTCGGACAACACTGACTCTTTGGCTTGGAAATGGAGATGGGCACTGCCCCTTAGAGCTGGATTTGACTGGCTTTCAAGCAAGGGAAACTTTTACCTTTACCTTTTAGTGATAAGTTAGCATTTTAAAAGTAAACCAGGACTTCATTAAAAATGATTATTAGCTGAACTCCACCATCCCCATAGCTAGCGATCACACACCTTTTTATTGATTTTTTTATGAAGATAGAACAATGTTTTCATTATTGTACAAAATTTAAGGCAAAAAATGATTCCCTTTTAAAAATAATCAAATACTGCAGATAAAAAAACAGCAAAACATATTAAAAATTATACATAAATTAATCATTATGAGAACAAAACATAATTAATGTAAGGTAAGACTTTGCTTTTATTTTATCTTTGTTTTTTTGCTGAAAAAAGAAGTTATTAATGAACTCTTTTGTTTCTCAACAGTTTTCTGCACTGCATCCTCAAATGTTTTTCTTGCCCTCTTCTTCCATTTCTTTCTCCACTCCTCCTAGGTTGAGCTGTGCCATGTTGAATCCCACAATATCCTTTTTCTCAGCAGCCATCTTTACACATTTGGTTGCATCACTTGGCAACGTTTGAGCAATCATCCTGTTCTCATTCTGTTCTTCTCTCAGCTTTTTCAGTTTTGCTTCCTTCTCTTGTATACTATCCTTTTCACTGTCTATCTTCTTAAACCTTTCTAACTCCTCTGCCTTTTACCTTTCTTTTTTTCTTTTTGCTCCTTCTCTTTAATGGCATGCTGTTCTTCAAAATATTGCTTATAATGAACATGAGCTGCTCTTGCCATCTGTAAAAGCTCCTGTGTGATATTAACATGCTATAACTTGTTAATGTATGCACGGTATAAAGTTTCTTTGACCATCAGGTGGGCATTCAAAGTTCACTCTGGCATGCTGGCCCTTTCAATGTGTCCAGATTTTGAAAACCCTCTTTCTATGTCTGCACTACCATGTGATGATGATAATACTGTTTTCACCCCCTTGGTAACCAATAGGTATTTTGGATCTCCAGATGGTTTTGTCTTTTTCAAAAAAACGATTCCAGTATGTATCAATGCGGCAAGTTTCACTGGCAGTTTCTTCTTCAAGTCTAAGAAGTTTCCATTCATTCACAATCATGTTCAGTGGAATATCCCTTGGGAGTGCTGCTGCTACTTTCATTATATCCTTGTGCATTCCTTCTTTGACTCTGTGCTGGAGGATGGGCTTGTCCAAAGATGACTGGAGTAAAAGGTGTTTGCAGGCTGCTATGAAATGGTTTTTTGCTCCCATTAAAAAGAGCAGCTGTTCCTTTTCAGAAAGTTTTTTCAGTTCATCACAGATTCTACTTTCACTGATTACCTCTCACAGGTATGCAGTGCTCATCACTGAAGGCTTTAAGAGACAATGGTGCTGAACTCTTACAAACACGATTCATTATGGTTCTTGTGAGTGTTTTTACTTCACTGTGCATCACATGCATCAAAGGCTTTTTGGAATACTCCATTGAACTTTGTAAATAAGCGGGCATTTGTGCAAACAAAACATCACCTCTGCTATCATTGTCTCATGTTTTAAGAGGTTAATTATGTTTCTATACTTTGTGGAAGATTTCAACAAATCACTTTTACTTTTAGGAACAAAGTCCTTAAAGTACTTCATAACTGAACTGAAAACAATCTGCCTTCTCACTGGGAAGTCATCATGTTTCCCCCAAAATGCAGTAATGAAAACAAAAAAACACAAATAGCTTTCACAAAAATTAAAGAAATACTGACTTTACTGACAATTTTTTTTAAAAAAACTGACAAATTATTGACCAAGATGAAAAATCTGACTTTTACTGATTTTACTGACCATTTTCCACCTCTGTGTATATAATCTTGGAAACAGAGGCAATAAAACATAAATATGGGGAATAAATACTGGAGCATTCTGAGAGAAGCTCTAGGACATACTGTACTTATTTTGGCAAAAAGGTAACCAGATATTACATAATATTTTCCTCATATTATAACGTCTATTTCTTCAATTATTATTTTTCTGGATCAACTTGATTTCAGAACACTGTGAAGCTTCCAGTAAGTTCCAAAAATGGTTTGTCAAACTCTTGAATGTCATTTCCTGTAATCCCAGGCACAATTAAACAGCTGAGGAAACAAAAGGAAAATCAAGCTTGCATCTATTTTCACCCAGCAAAATGTCTGTAAATGTTTGAAGTCAGCAATCTGAAACTACAAAGCTCTCTCATTAAAAATGTACATAATTGATTTTCCCTGTTGCATTTATAAAAACAACTGCTTCCGCTTTTCTGGCATTTCAGTCCATTACTGGGAAGATACCATTTGCACATGTCTGTGAAAAGCAGGCATCAAGTAGCATGTGCTGGGCCTGAGTTTTAGCTCATTTATGATAATGCTATGGGAATTCAACAGGCTGGAAGAAAGTAGGTGATAATGGGGGGGATGTAAGAAAACCAAGTAATATTGCAAATGAATTTACTGAATGACTACAGGATAATTTGCATTGGTAAAATGAATTAGAAGCACAATTTATGGTCGAATTACCTAGCTCACTGTCCCAGAGACAAGTTTACTCTATATTATTTACATAATTTATTAATTCAATTAACATTTAGAGATTATTTTTGGTACCCTGATAATAATCCTATTTAGATGAACAAGCAATCCCTACTATTTTCATCCATAGTCCATTGCTAGCTACATGTCAATGTGTTTCCTTCATGAAACTGTGAACACCACACATATATTTTTATCTTGTCCATGATGGCAGAGATTTAAAACTCCTCAGCCTACTAAGAAATGAATAACTTTCCATCACTTTTCTTTAATCACCTATCCATGATGGGATCTAATAGGGTCATAAGTGTGTGTAAGGATTGTTATCCACAGATAATATTAGGGAATGTTATAACTTTACCACTTTGACTCCAGGAGGGCCAGTGAGATCCAATCCCACCCATTACAGACTAAGCGTGAGAAACCAAAAGGTGAAAACATTATTCAAAGAAAAGTTATATTCTATTAGCAAGTAGCAGCTGCAGGAGCAGGTCCAATTCAAGAAAGCTGGTGGCATTTCTACAACCATTGTGAGTGGATTACCTTCTTCTATGTGTGCAATGAAAGTATTGTAACCACCTCTGCAAATGGTATAAAGTTAGAGTAAGAATGGATAGATTCTCCCTCCCTGTGAATTTTTGAGAGGCTTATTGAAACTCTTTCGGCATCCAAGGAATTCTTATTTTGTCTGAGAAAGAACACTGCATTCACTGAGCTGAAGCTTTGCTGTGAGACATTGTTACAGCTCTGCATTTTTTTCACAGGCAATGTTTAGTCTATGAAAAAAGTAGCACTCACTTATACAGTGTGTCTGGCATATTATAACAGAAAAAAACAGAAAAACAAATGGGATCACAGTGCAAATTACATGGTAAATATAAGGAACAACTTACAACTTCTGCAGAAGTTTTCATTCTTCATTCATTATCTTCCTCTTGTTGCTCTGTGGTTATCTTTCTATTGTAGCAATTCAGGTTTTACCTAAGGAGTCCCAATATTAGTCCAATTACAACCTTATTTAGTGTATTGTTTTTTGTATTTTTAAGGAGGTTCCTTCATGAAGACTCCATTGCTTGCACTTTGGGAGAGCATTTTGCAAGCAATAGAACAGCAGGTTTTGTACTTGCTTATCAAAAGGGAGTTGTAACACAAAGCACGTCTACAACTAGTTACTTGTCTTGTTTTATATTGTAAGGATGAGCCCTGTTGAAAATGGTGAAATAAGATTATTTTAAGGGTTGTTATTATTATTTCTCTATATTAACAAATGTGAGATTCAGATGTAGTTTTACCAAATAAAGTATAGTAGCCTATATATCACAGTGATTATTCCTTATATTAATCATGGCACATTATAATGGCACATTATGTTTACAACCATCACATGATGCCAAAAAATCTTTACTTCACCACTCTTGAGCAACTAGTGAATACAAATGGAGAGCATAAAAGAAAGAAGGAGCTGTCCAGAAAAGAAACTCCTCTCAGTGAACTATACGACTGTGAACTATACACCATATACTATATCAAGCATAACTGATTTATTTATGGATTTATTTTGGAAAATTAGAGGCTAATTACCTACATCATATATATGTCAACAGAACACAGGGCAGTATTTCTGCTAACATGTGTCCCTGGCTGGGCTGTTATTGAATTTTGTGACAACTCTGGTTCAGTTGGAAATTTCTGGGGGGTTTTATGGTATCCCCATACTAGCAATGAAACCGTGGTAATCCTTTTTCACAACCATATTGGTGAAATTTAATAGAAATCTCACTATTAACACGTATACATATTTTTCATCAATTTCAAATATATGGCACATAAATGATGTAGGAGTATTATAAAATACAGTAAAAGAAACAAACAGAAATGAGATATTTGCTATCTGATGAATAGAAAGGGTAAATATAGGATGTGATCACATTTGCGGCTTGGCATGATATGGTTCCGCCTCTAGTTGTACCAGTTTAAAATGTTGCAGGGCATATCACCACACCCTGCTTTGGGTTACCCATGTGGCCATCCCCTGGTCAAGCATCCACATTACTGCAGCACCTTAGCCATAGAGTGTGCTTTTGGGTAATTTTTTTTAAAATGCAGGTGGGTGCATGCACATACGTGCATATAAACAAAAACGTTTTTTTAAAAAACAACAACCCCAGTGGCAGAAATGGATCTGCAAGTTCAGACTGCCAATCCATTCTGTGTGCGCTCCCCTGCATTCAGACATCTGGCCACGCACAATGAATGTGTGGGGAACCGAAAACACCATTTGTGATGTGGTGCCTTTTCAACCTGGCTCCAAATCCTATGATGGGGTGTGTATGCCTGGGGAATGCCTGACAGATGTGGTTGTGTGACTGTGCCCATTTAATCCAGTGGGGAGGGGTGTCTATGTTGGGCCAAACTGCTTGTGTGATGACACCCATGGTTTTCTTGACCATGCACAAAAATTAAAATTAACAAAAAATGCACATGCCCCATCCTTTGCAGTCACATATACTAATAAGATTACTTCAGAAAATGGTGATTTCAACTGAAAGCAGGGATGCCTAAAACTTTCCCTGCCCATTGCTTTTCCATTACAACTCTCTTCAAAGAAGGAAAGTTAATATTTACCTTTCAGACTCATCTGGAAGCAGCAGAGATGGGGAGCCAAAAATGAAAAGAAGAATGTTGAAAAAGGATTACAAACCCTCCTTCTTGCTGCTTATCTGGGGAAAATCATCCCCTTTTAAACTACATTGGCTTAACAGAAGGACCTATCAGGGCTTTGTTGCACACATTGGCATTTAAGATTTTAGTTCTGTCCATGTGTGTGCTTAACTACATAGAATAAATATATAGATAACAATAAATTTATGGCTTATCCTTTTTATTTTTCAGAGGAGAGGAAACTATATTAAATGAATGAATCATGTAACAAATTCTGTTATTTGCAATAGTATTAAAAAGTACTTTGACACTATGCTGAATGAGAGCAGGACAAATATAAAAATTAGATGTCAAGGATACATGAGCATGGTATGTCAGGCACAGAGATTATGAAGGTACTTACATGCTAACTTCAGTCTTTGACTGTGCTCAAATTGAAGGCTAAAAATATTGTAATTCATGACTATCTGTTCTGTATTATGTGACCCTGGAAATGTATTTGCTGACCCAGGAAATGAGAAACATTAAATTTTTGATTTTAAGGCAAATTCATGAAGTCATTATATCAAATACAATGGAAAGATACACGTACCACTGTTTACTCTGGAGATGTCATTTATTTTAATTTTCATGCATGGTAAGGAAGGATATTTTTGTCCAACCTATTTCCTAAAGCAAGATTCCCAATTTGTTAGTTTCTTTTATGGTGTTTTAAAATAATTTTTATGCAATTGATGACCCCCAGGTATAGATTTTATCCCAAATTTAGAGGAAATGTGAACTTTTGAATCAAACCAAAGGTGCCACAAAATTTGATAACACCTCTAGTTTATTCTGCACATTGAGTTTGGGGTGATTAATAGAGTGTGGTCCAGTGCTGTGTTGAGGTTGTGCTTGTGTGGACCCTGGGGGTAGGGTTCCCCCCCCCTTTTGTGTTTGGGACTACTTTTAAAATACCCTTGAATTATGAGGGGTTTTTTGTGAGCAAGTGCTGTAGAATATAGGGGCTTTTTGTTTGAAAGGAGGTATCCCCCACTCCCACCCTTACCCATCTTTGTCTTGGCTCATTTGGTCTTGCCCAGCAGCCTTTCCACACACCGCTTGCCTTTTATCTGGCACTGGCATTTTGAGTGGCACGTGATGTGCTAGATGGAGATTGGGAACATGACTCAAGGTAATTTCATGCCTTGGTATCTGTGGCCATTTTTGGGACCTCTGAGGGAGAAGGAAGCCATTTTGAGTGCTGCTAGTTTGATTGTAGTGACCATTTTAAGTGTGGCATTGTTGAATGTGGCAGCCATTTTGAGTGTGGCTCTGTTGCGTGTGGTGGCCATTTTGAATGGTGCTCAGTTGAGCATGGTGGCCATTTTGAGTTGTGCTCAGCCTTTTGGGGGCTTTAGGATTTTAATTACCTCCCTTTTTCTGCCCCTTCATTATTGCTTGGTTAAAAAGACTTTAAAAACAATAAATAAATAGATAACAAAAAATTAGGTAACAGGGAGTGCATTTTAATTGTATTAGTACAAGCCTTCTACCTGACCTGTGACTTAAAAAAAATTACACATAAATAAAAGATACAGAACTTTTTTGCAATTTTTTTTTGTGTGGTCTGTTGCTTATAATGGTAACTGTGCTCCTGGTGATCACTTTGATTGCCAAGTGAGCCTTTTCCAGATTCATTGCTCCAAAGAAGTCTCAAAATAAAGGGGAGGGTTCAGGCCCTTACTTGGATAGCCCAGGCAAGTCTGATCTCATCTTATCTCAGAAGCTAAGCAGGGCCAGCTCTGGCAAATACTTGGAAGGGTGACCTCCAGGTAATACCAGAGTCCGGATGCAGAAGCAGGCTAATCAAGCCACCTCTCTGAAAAAAACAAAACAAAAGTCAACCATGACTTCCAGGCAAGCACACAAAACACACACATGCACACAAATATATATATTAAAAAAGAAAAGTGGGAGGAGTCTGCCCAAAAGGCCACCTCCTGAGCAGCCCTCTGTTCATCTATCTTCTAATAAAGATGTGTCTGTCATTGGCTTGATCGTACAGATTCAAATTTTGGAATGGGTGGCCAAGCAACCCCAGGTGTCCACTAGTCAAGCAGCAGGTGTCTCCCCTAAGCCTCATAAATATTCCAGGCATGCAGCTAAACTTACTTCTCAGTTACTCACTAGGGTAACTGCATTGGAGTCTGGCCTGATGGTGGTGGCAGTTAGTACTGTAGAGGTGGAAGCATTGGAGTCATCTGGTCCTGTGGCCGGGTGGTCTCAGCTGGCAACTGCAGGATTGGGAGGCGGTGCTGTGGCACCATCTGGGAGGTCAAGGACTGATGCAACTGCATTTGGCCACACTAAGGTGGAAAAGCCATCCAGTAAGTGTGCTATATCTACACCCACACAAGGCACTAACTATGCTGATAGAAGCACCAGCCTTCATGGGGAATGTCAGTCTTGGGATCAGTCCTATTGGCCTCTGCAGCAGCCGGCCTCCCCAGAGTGGTCAGCTGGGATGTCTGGGGCAGGATGTTCCAATATTTGGGGCCAAACAACCCCCAGATGGGGATACCTTGCCTGTTAGAGAGCCCGATGGCAAAGATAGGGCATCAGTCCCACTGAAGTACTACCCATATGAGGAGCTCCCATTGCCCCTGGAGGATCACCTCTTGCCCACAACTAAAATAAAAATCTGGAGGACAGAAAAGGTGTCAATGAGGAATATACTTAGGGACCTTAAAAAGGTAAAAAGTTTGTAAACTGGGGTCATTATTGTTTGGTCTAATTTTCTTCAGGGGAGAATTTGGAGTGGAGCCCTGAAGCCCACTTAGATTGATCAAACTGGGGTCAAGATCACTAGCTCGGTGCATAGGGTGATTTTTGGATGATGGAGATGTGTCTGCATCACATGACTCCATTAGATATGATACGCCACACCTGTCTAGGGAGGATGGCATGCATCTTTCTTCAGATGGGTGCAATGTCGATTTGGCAGATCTACATCAGGGCCTGTGCAATGTTATAGTCAGCAGGTGGGACAACAGGTGTTCAACTAGGCTAACCCCCTTGTGTGGCAGGGAGAAGAAGGGCTGAGTAGGTTGGGATGATTGGCAAGCCCCCTGAGGCATCAGCAGTGATGGGTGGTGTGTCCAGAACAGCAAATCACTGGCTGTGTGGCGGGGTGCAGCTGGAAAGGAGTGCCCTCGGTGTTGAGCAACATCCTTGTGAACATGGTAGTGCCTGTGCAGTGCATCAGGGGAAGGAGCTGGAGCTGGGAACCTCTTGGCACATTGTGTGCAGGTGATGATAAACAAGGCCAGGAGAAGATGCAGGCTGAGTTTGGAGTCAGGGTGGTTCTAGCACAGCCCACCCATTTATACATGTTAGCATATTTAACGATATGATCTAGAGCTGCGTAATTGATTATTTCAATAAACTAGTTAAACCCAATGCTGTTGTCTCATGTCTTCATTGGGTGGGTGGCCTGGGGACAAATAAATAAAGCTTTAAAGACAAGACTTGTTAAAAATATAAGTTTTCCTGACAGTGAAGCCCCTCAAACCCCTACTTTTTTCAGACCCTCAGTTTTTAACTGTTCAAAGGGAATACCAACATTTCTTCTACTAGGGTCTTTTCAATCAGATATTTCCTTCCTCACGCGATCCTTGTCCAGTGATGGACTGAGTAACCTAATGATTTATTATCTTACCCAAGAACAGCCAAAATCCTCTTGGCAGTTCCCAGACTTTATCACTTTTGACAGGGCACATAATTGCTTAGTCTTTACAGTTCCGAACCTGCATGATGGAAGCTTCCCATGTGAATTGGTGTCCTCTTCTTTCTTTTGCTTTGTCAATATAAATTAGAGCATTAATGTGATTCAAGAAAATCTGACTGGAGGGATGTGCAAAAAGACAGCTCATTAGCAAAATGCATCTCTGGACTCACTTAATAGAGAAGAGGTAGGACTCAAGTCCTGCTTTTATTTAGCCCTCACCTCCAAATCTATGTTTCCAAATACTCTGCCTGGGCATTGGTATCTGACTACTGTTATTGTGGGTTGAGTCCCACAGATCTGTCCTGCTAATGGCTCTGCCTCCGGCACAAACAGTTCCCACCTTACCCTACCTCAGTCTAGTCTGGAGTGATTTACAATCAGATCAGCCCTCTCTAGCTCCAGTATAGTGTTATGAATCAGGCCAGATCACAATGTAAAATTTTACAAGCTTTTCTCTAACAACAAACTATCAGAAGAAATAATGCTTTGATTTAGATCTAGCTGCAGTCCACAGATTATTAATAGAAACATTGCCAGGTCACTGAAGTAAAAGCAAATGTTGTTGATGATGTTCATAGAATCTCTCACAGCAATTTGAGAAGATTATGCTGGATACATTTTGATCTGAGTCATCCTCAGCAGTAATGGCCTGTAACAATTCAGTGTATTTTGCTATTAGAAGTATTCACTACAGTCGTCAGGAAACAGTAATGGCTACAATCCCTTTTCACCATTTCTTTCTTTCTTTCTTTCTTTCTGTCTGTCTGTCTGTCTGTCTGTCTGTCTGTCTGTCTGTCTGCTTCATACATGGCCATTAGTATTTATGTCTTCTTGACACAAATTTTTGATGATTACAATATATTCTGCATGAATGTCCTATGGAAAGATGTTTCAAAATTTTCATTTGTAGAGAGCTGTGACTATAAATGTCATTAGTCTTGCTCTGGTATCTTACAAAGGAAGCCTTGACTCTTGAAGGCTTATACCCTGAAACGCTTGTTGGTCTCTAAGATGTTACTGGACTTGAATCTAGCTTATCTTGTTCTGAAGATTTTGAATGGTAGAAATGCTGATTATCTCTTTTTCCCCCCTCATTAGCACTAGATTCAGTAGCAGCAGTATGCCTTAGACCTGTGTCTGGTAATAGTAGTGAACTGCATGATCAGAGAAGGCAGGAAGTAGCCAGGGAAACTCCATAATGCCTACCTACATTCAGATCAGGCTGAGGATGTTCATCTCCAAGGAGCATTGATGCAGACTTTTAATGTCATTTGCATTGGTTTTTACCAGGGTTGCCAGGTCTGGTTTGGAAAATACCTGGAGACTTTGGGGGTGGATCTAGGAGTGGGTGGGGTTTGGGGAGGGGAGGGGCCTCAGCATGATACAATACCATAGAGACCTCCCTTCAAAGCAGCCATTTTCTCCAGGGCAACTGATCTCTGTCAGCTGGGGATCAATTGTAAAAGCGGGAGATCTCCAGGCTCCACCTGGAGGCTGGGAACCCTATTTTTTACTATTATTTTGAAATGCTTTGAAATCCAATTTATAAATAAGATCTTGATACTGGATAGATAAATGGATGGATAAAGCAGTTCATGCCGATAGATTCAGTTGTTCCAACTCTAGTAAAAAAATTTGGTAAAAAGGACCTGCGTCCTTCCTTCCTTCCTTCCTTCCTTCCTTCCTTCCTTCCTTCCTTCCTTCCTTCCTTCCAACATTCCACAGACTTCATTTCTCAGCTTTTGGCCGAGCTATGGATTGCTAAGCCTCACTGTAACATTTGGCCAAGTATGCCACACCCTGCTGTTAGGGTATTGCTCCAACTGAAAACTTACATGTATCTGCTTTATCTCCAGTTGGGACTCAAAGGAGCTCTGGACACTTTTCTCCCCTCCTCCATTTCTTCACAACAATACTGTGAGGTAGGCCAGGATGGGAGATTGTGACAGGCCCTAAGGTCAGTTCCATGGCAAAAATGGGGATTCAAACCCTGGCCTTTCAGGGTCTTAATCCACCACTCTATCCACTACACCTCACTGGCTCTACATTATCACATGGATACAGGAAACTGCATTATACTGAATCAGACCTTGGGTCCATCAGACTGGCAGCGCTTCTCCTGGGTCTCAGGCAGAGGTCTTTCAGGCCACCTACTACTTCATCCTTTTAACCAGAGACAGTGGTGATTGAGCCTACGACCTTGTGCATGCCAAGCAGTTCCTCTACTACTGAACCACAATCCCTTCCTCTGCCTCCTAGGGGGGAGGCCTTAAGGGGCTTGGAGTTAAAGCACTCACCCCCATGGTTTTTTAAAATGTTAACTTTTATTTACTTATTATAGTTATTCCCATTATATATGTAATTAGCAAAAAAGACATCTTTCAATATATTTAAAGAGCCTTGCTATTTAAATGTCTGTGCTAATGAAGATACCCTGGCTGCTCTCAATATTGTTGTAGTCTACTGCAAGGAATACTGTGCTACCCCTTGGGGGGCAGTAGCAACTGACCATTCTGGCTACTCAGCATTATAACAAAATGCCCACCACCCTTAAAATGGCTGCTCAGCATCACAACACTGACAAAATGGCCACTGCAACCCCAATACTTTGTTCCCACCTCTATTAAGGCTATTGGCAACCCCCCCCCCAGCAGGCACTTACTCTCTCTTTCAGTCCCACTCACTCATTCTTCTTTTAAATAACAACACACTGGTCTTACGCCCACTTGCTCCCAGCACTCCACAATCAGAGATCAGAACAATTTAATGCCAAAGGACTCTCAACAGACTTCAGCCAAAATGACTTCTGTCCATAGCATTCAGTGGAAAAGCCTGCGTAGACACCCATGTCTCCCTATTGGCTGCTACTCTTTAATCACCCAATGGGTCTTCATGCCTTCCTTTAATCCCAGTGGGCAGAGGAAAATGCTCCCTGGCTTTAATGCCAGGAATTCTATGTTTGATGTCAGAATTATACCGAGTTATTCTTTTGTGTAGGGACTGTCCTGTTTGTCCAGGGTAGTGAGTAGAAGGGCATTGGTGACATTCAACAGGATATATAACATTGAAGGATGAAAAAGTAAATGAAACTGAGATAGTATGGCTGGTGTTGTCAGAGTGAATATGGGGACAGAGCTGACATCTTGGTTTACTGCAGGTCCTGGTCCCAGAGTTCATGTCCATTATTGTGGGTAAGAAGTTGTTAAGGTTAGGAAGGTGTCAGTGGGCAAGAAAAGTTTGCCTCCTAATGCCTGTGAGAGAAGAGGAACATTGTCCAGCATAAGTTGCAAGTCATTAATGATGTGTTGAACCAGCTGAGCTGAGAGCTGTATGCAGGGCCGGCCCGGGGTGCTTCTGTGCCCTAGGCAAGGCAAAGATGCCAACCTCCCGGTGGGGCCTGGAGACCTCCCCAGCTCCTTGCCCACCCTCTCCTACCCATTGCCCTCCCCAGCGCAGATGAAGCCCTGCTCACCTCTCACTCACTCCGGCTCCTTCGGTGCTCCAGGCACTGTGGGGTGAGGGAAAAAGCTGGGCCGGGGTGGCACCAGGCGCTCAGGAGGCAGAAGGGTGGGGAGGTGAGGCCGAAAGGGGAACTTTCTTTTATAAGCCTGCCACAGAGGAAAAAAGCCGAGTCTGGCGGAAGAGCAGGGAAGCAGCTCCTTTCTTGCTCGCATGCTCCCCCCCCCCGGTCTGTCTCTGTGCTCCAGGCAACGGCGGCAGCGTGGTGGTGGTCTCTTCCCCTCTCCTGCACTTCCCCTGCCACTGAACCCCGGAGCCGCCAGCTTGGCTCCGTTCGGTACTGGCCTTGAGTGTGGAAGCGCCCTGCGGGAGGAGGAGGAGGGGGTGGACTGCATCGGGAGGTGGGTGCCCGGCACTCGCCAGAGGAGGACCTGCTCAGTCACCACCGCTGCCGCCACCTGGATGCCAGAGGCTCCTCAGGAGCCGGCGGCCATGGATGCTCCTCCGGAGGAGGCAGGAGGAGAACGAGGAGGAGGGGGAGAAGTGCCTTGGCATTGAGCAGGGGTGCCACAGCTGGCCGACCATGCCCTCCAACTTTAATGACATTTGATTGGGGGAGGCACAGTTCGGCGTGGCGCCTCATCCAGGGCCCAGCGCTCTGGGCAAATTCCTAGTTCGCCTAGCGGGTGAGCCAGCTTTGGCTGTATGTGACCACCAGTTATTTCATTTGGGCCTATCTCATGGCAGGTTATCCCTTGGTACCAATATGGCTTTTTGATCTGTTTTCTTACTGCATCAGGTAGGTACTGTAATTCCAAAAATGTCTGTTGAGATTCCACAGGTAGAATCTTTGTCAGAGGGATGGAAACAGATGTGGTTGTAGCATAGAACTTGGCTGTAGACATTGGATCGTTTGGTGTGTTTAGGATGGTGACTGGAGGCATGTAGATATGCTTGGTGATCTGTAGGTTTCCAGTATAAGGTGGGGTTCATGCTTCCATTATGTATGTATACAATAGTGTCTAGAAAATATACACATTGTGTGGATTGATTCACGGTCAAGTTGATGGTGGGGTGTAAGCTGCTTAAGACCTGGTAAAATTTTCCAGTGGTTCTTTCCCATGTATCCAGATGATAAAAATGTCATCAATAAATCTGAAGTATGGGAGGTGCTAATGGATGGGAGCTGAGGAAGCGCTGCCCCAGGCCAGCTGTACCTGGTCCTGAATGTACCTGGCAGTGTACCTGGTGCAGAATGAGCCTTTCTAGTCTTTGACCAACTACATAGGCCTTTCTAAAAGTTGCATCTGACAAGCTAACTTGACATGGGGATGTAACATGGTGTGATGGACAGAAGAAGATTCCACCCTCTTTGCTCCCCCTTCAGTTAGGAACTGATTCAATGTGAAAGGCTGAAGGGAATCCTGAAGTGAAGGGAAAAAACCAAACAAACCTGAGGAGTTTACCTATCAGCAACCAATGGTCAAATAGGACAGCTGGGTTTTGGAAGGAGAAGGGACAAGAGGTATCCTGGACTGGGCAGGGAGTCCAGTAGGGACTGTAGTGGTTGATTTTGAGAGGCAGAGTTTGAGTGCTGTTCCTAGATAAAAACAATGAACTCACTCAAGCTCTCTAGTTATTGTATTTAAGGCATAGCCTCTGAAAGGACAAACATTGTCAGTTTTAAGCATAACATACCTCCCAGCTCTGCTAACAGGCTGGATTTGGAAGGAATTGCAAGTCATACTTACCAAGTAAATAAACTTATTTGTTTTGTTATATACAACTCCCATGTTATCCTCAACCCAGATAATCCCTACTCACTGTGTAGGATCCAAGACAAAGGGGGATTGGTTTGAAACTAATGTGCTCTTTGTTAGAGGATAAAGGAATCCTGTGTATGTGTTGGTAAACCTGAAGAAGTCCACTTTACCTCACATGCTTAAACTTGGACCTTGTATAAAAATAAAAGGAAGCTGTGGCTGGTCAGGTGGTGCATAATGCTCCAGCATAAGGTAATTGTTATTGTAACATGGTGTAAAATATGATAAAAAGTGAAAGGTCTGGATCGGAGTTGTGATGCAATGGCTTTTTTTTTGTGATGTTAAATATCATGATAGCATGGTATTTGTTGCCATTGCAAAAGGAACCTTGCTGCAGTCTGAGCCAACAGGCAAATTGTTCATAGTATTTTATGGTGGGCATGATTAATCCTAATGACTTCTTTTTTAATATTTTCTATTGTATGCTTTTTAGGAGAGATGTATGGCTGTGAACAATGCACGCTTTATTGAGCTGATATATTGATTATGGTTCTTAACAATGCCAAATGACAATTCAGAATGAATAAATGCTGTACATTTTTCAAATATATTACTCCCATCCACCTCTTGATCTTTGATTACATTGTGAGTTGAGAGATTATGAACTTCAGAATTCTAAAAGGCAAAGAAAGGAAACAGCTTGAGGTGGCAGTTTCTAATAAAAAATGATGTCTCCTTGAAATCAAGTGCTATAAGTCACTGACATACACTAGTATTATTATTATAATATCCATCAATATAATAACAAAGTAGTGTCATTCACAATGCTTTTTAAAAGTCTACACAAAATATGAATGAGGTCAAAGCATTTGGTTTTTTAAAAAATATTTTTTTCACATTTTTTTTCTTTTTTTAAAAAAAGAAAGAAAAAAGAACAAGGGGGGGGGGACTCAAAATCCAGCAACTTAATAGAATTTTTATTAGTATATATAAACTAGAGACCAAAAGACGACAACAGTGGTGGTAGATGGACATGTAAATTTCTATGAAAGTTTTCCAAACACATACACAATTGTCCTCTATATGACATGCATTCAAGTACTGATAATGTTCTAATGTCCTCAATCCACTGATATAATGGAGGTGGGCATTTATCTCTCCAATGGTATCTTCTAGCTGTAGTATGGGTACAGCTGTAGTAAGGATACAGAGAGTCCATTTATGTTGACAATCGGTTAGCCTCCAACAGACAAGCAAATAGTTTAAAAATACGTAAGCATCCTCAAAAAATAAATGAAAATTCTAATACAAAATTGATACAAATCACTGGTTCCCAAAGAAGGCAATACCACCCCCTGGGGGCGCTGGAATGATCCAGGTGGGCTGAAATGATCCAGGTGCAGATCCAAAAACTACATCTTTTTGTCCACTTCTTGAAGGTAGATATCGATGGGGTACTGAGTAATTTTTTTTTCTGAAAAGGGGGCTATAGACCAAATAAGTTTGGGAACCTCTGATATAAATAATAACTTCTTGTTGATGTACTAAGACATAAACTGTTCCAGATCATATGCATCTGCCTGGCAGATGACAGCTCCTAATTAACAGATAAGACTGGAGCAAACTAGTTTTAGCAAGTGCTGAAGAGCTGGAGTCAAAATGACTGGGCACAAGGTACCGATTGGCTACTGACATGTATATATGTACAGTCTATTCAGTTCCCTCTTGATATGCGGATGCTTGGTGAAGCACTTTGTTTGTTGCTTGTGTATACCAGCATCACCAACAACCTTGTAAATAAACTTGTAAATACTTTCTACACTTAACCGTGTGGACAGTAGACTTCTTCGGACTGTCTATTGCTAGATTGATGCAGGCATTCAACACACTTCTTCCCAGAAAAACTGAATGATTGGACATGCGCAAAGCATATGTTTAAAGGACACATCCTGTGATTTATAATGCCAGCAGTTAGACAGTTTACTCAGTCCATTGTTAAAGAGTTGCTGTCATGTCCAGTATATCTAAACCTATTTTTTGCTAAGTTGCAACTTAAGATCCCTAAAGAGAGCAGATATAAAAATATCCTATTGCTTTGATAAAATAGGGTGGTCTGCCTCCTTATTCCATTCATTTTTTAGTCTCTCCATATCACATTTATTGATCAACATCAAAATTTATAAACAAATATTGTAGGTTTCATTTACTGCATCAATTCAATTAGCATTCCTAGGAGCAAAGGGGACTCTGAGAGAATGACACAGGGCCATATGTAGATACCAACAGATGTTGCAATGGTAAATACTGCCCTTCAGCAGACATTAACAAGTTATATCTAGACCTCAACTGAGAAAATGACAAAAGCTCATCATCATAGTCTATCAATTTGTCCAATGTAAAAATTCTTCTATCAGTCCAAGCTAGGGGTATGCAAGAAAAATAAATCATTATTTGGATTCTAATTTATTAGACCCCAAAATATTGGTATTTCCTGATATTCTCAAATCCCAATTTTTGATGTTGTTCAGTGGCACAGTCAAGTCCAACTCTTTGCGACCCCATGGACCACGTCACACCAGGCCCTCCCGTCTTCCATCATGCTCCAAAGTTTACTTAATTTTATGTTCATTGCTTCGATAACACTGTCTAACTATCTCATCCTTTGCCATCCCCCTCTCCTTTGACCTTCAATCTTTCCCAGCATCAGGGTCTTCTCTAGTGAGTGCTCCCTTCTCATTTGGTGGCCAAAATATTTTAGCTTCAGCTTCAGTAACTGGCATTGGTTCTTTAAACCTCTCCAGGAGCACCTTTTTGGTAAAGCCATATAATTCAGTATCATCTATATTGGTAGCTGAATCAGATTCTGATAAGTGTATTTTCGGGTATTTATTTAGCTTGGTTTATACCGAATGCACACCCTATGTCTAAGCCTTCCATAAAGTTTTTCTCTCAATTTTAAAATCTGGATTGGCCCATAATGTTAATTTAGAATGTAAAAATGCATCAAATTGATATTGCCATGTCTTTATACACAGGATCCACTGTAGCATAAATAGACCCTAATTCATTTCACTTAGAGAGGGGTATCAGAAAAGGAGCCTCCAAAAGATCCCAAGATGGATAGTCCAACTGCAAGGAGCAATTCCAATAATTAATATAAGTTAACACGGATCTCTGATGATATTTAGTTACTAAGCAGGCAGAAAGCAGAATGCCAGGACCTCAAAGGTAGCATTCTCAGAAGTGCTGCTAGTTCCATCTTCAGGGCCAGCAAGACAGGCACAGATCAGGGATCTCAATACATGGATTTATTTATTTATTTATTTATTTAGGAATTTTTACCCCGCCCTCCCCACGAACGTGCTCAGGGCGGCTTACAAGGGGAGAAAGCCCATACATAAAATCCAATAAAACAATAAAATCATAAGGGGTATCTTCCAACAGCCCCATTGGGGTACCACTGTCCAGTAGATTGTTCATGCCAGTCCCATGTTATCAATGCCACATAGTTTATGGCTGGGCAATCAAGGGCCATTCCCGATCTCGATGGTATTGCCACCATTGGTGGGGGTGGCAGCGGCGGCCCCTACGCGAAAGCCTGGCGGAAGAGCTCCGTCTTGCAGGCCCTGAGGAACTGCATAAGGTCCCGCAGGGCCCTGATCTCCTCCGGGAGCTCATTCCACCAGGTAGGGGCTGCCACTGAGAAAGATCTAGCCCTTGTCGCAGCAAGCTTTACCTCCCGGGGACCTGGGATCACCAAACGGTTCTGGGTCCCCGACCGAAGTGCTCTTGGGGGTACATGTGGGGAAAGGTGGTCCCTCAGGTAGGTAGGACCCAGGCCATGTAGGGCTTTAAAGGTAAGTACCAGCACTTTGAAGCAGATTCTGTATGCTATTGGCAGCCAGTGCAGCACCTTCAGCCCAGGCCGGACATGCTCCCACTTGGGGAGGCCCATCAGCAGCCTGGCCACCACATTCTGCACTAGCTGCAGCTTCTGAATCTGCAACAAAGGCAGCCCCATGTAAAGAGCATTACAGTAGTCTAACCTTGAGGTGACCATCGCATGGATCACTGTAGCCAGGTCATCGCGGTCGAGGAAGGGGGCCAACTGTCGAACCAGCCTCAGATGGTAAAATGCAGATCTGGCAGTGGCTGCTACCTGGGCCTCCATAGTTAAGGAGGGATCCAGGAGCACTCCTAAACTCCTAACCTCCAATGCTGGCACCAAAGGCACCCCATCGAAGGTCAGGAGAGGGAGCCCCAGCCTCAAACCATTCCAACTCAGGCCCAGGACCTCCGTCTTCGCTGGGTTTAATTTTAGCCGGCTCAGCCTGAGCCACTCAGCCACAGTCTGTAATCCCCGGTTCAGATCTTCTGGGTCGGAGCCCGACTGGCCGCCCAACATCAGATAGAGCTGGGTGTCATCTGCATACTGATGACAACCCAGCCCATACCTCCTGGCAATCTGGGCGAGAGGGCACATGTAGATGTTAAAGAGCATCGGGGAAAGCACTGCCCCCTGAGGCACCCCACATTCAGGGGGGTGCCTCCGGGACTGCTGTTCCCCTATTGCCACCCACTGTCCCCAACCTTGGAGAAAAGAGGCAAGCCATTGAAGGGCGAGCCCCTGTATCTCCACATCGGTAAGGCGGTGGATCAGCAACTGGTGGTTGACCGTATCGAAAGCGGCCGACAGATCTAACAACACCAGTGCCGCCACACCACCTCGATCCAGATGCCTCCCGAGGTCATCAGTAAGGGCAACCAGCGCCGTCTCCGTCCCATGACCAGGGCGAAAGCCGGACTGGAGTGGATCCAGGACAGAAGCATCATCCAGAAAGCTCTGAAGCTGTGTCGCCACCGCCCTCTCAATCAATTTGCCCAAATAGAGCAAATTAGACACCGGCCAATAGTTGGCCAATTCGGCCGGGTCTAAAGTTGGTTTTTTCAGGAGACGGCGGACCATCGTCTCCTTAAGTGCCTCAGGGAACCGTCCCTCTGTGAGGGACTTGTTAACAATCTCCCGTATGGCGCCTCGAAACCCCTCATGGCCCGCCTTAATGAGCCAGGAAGGGCACAGATCCAGGAAGCATGTGGTTGGATGCACAGTTAGGTGGATGAGAAAGTGGTGTCAGGAAGAAGGGTTTAGATTTGTTAGGCAATGGGGAACTTTCCAGAACAAGCCGAACTTGTACAAAAGAGATTGATTTCACTTGAACCAAAAGGGCACCAGGCTCCTGGCAATTAATATCAAAAAAGGTGACAGAGCAGCTTTTAAACTAATCCTGAGGGGAAAGCTGACAGGAGCTCTAGTTCAGGACAAGTCAATCCAAAGTGTGGGGAGGAAACTGAAAGGAAAAGTAGAAAGGGTCAAAACCATTGGGGTAGCTTGGAAACTATTTAAAATTACGATCCTAGAAGCTCAAAAAATATATATTCCGCAGGTTAGGAAAGGCACAAATAGGTATAGAAAAAAGCCTGCATGGTTAACAAACAAAGTAATGGAAGCTGTAAAAGGTAAAAAGGATTCCTTTAAGCGGTGGAAAGCTAGTCACAGTGAGGCTGATAAAATGGAACACAGGCTATGGCAAATAAAATGCAAGTCTGTCGTCAGGCAGGCAAAAAGGGAATATGAGGAGCATATAGCAAAAAACGTAAAGACCAACAATAAAACTTCCAGGGAGGCAGTGGGGCCCTTGGATGACGAAGTGGTAAAAGGAGTACTGAAGGATGATAGGGAAATGGCTGAGAAGCTAAATGCATTTTTTGCCTCTGTCTTCACTGTGGAAGATGAGAAGTGCTTGCCCACTCCAGAGCCACTGATTTTGGGAGGGGTGTTGAAAGACCTGAGTCAGATTGAGGTGACAAGAGAGGAGGTCCTAAAACTGATAGACAAAAACTGATCAATCCCCAGGCCCAGATGGCATACATCCGAGAGCTCTGAAAAAACTCAAATGTGAACTTGTAGATCTCCTTACAAAATTATGTAATCTTTCCTTAAAATCTGCCTCCATTCCTGAGGACTGGAAGGTAGCTAATGTCACTCCCATCTTTAAAAAGGGTTCCAGAGGAGATCCGGGAAATTACAGGCCAGTCAGTCTGACGTCGATACCGGGTAAATTGGTGGAAACCATTATTAAGGAAAGAATTAGTAGGCACATAGATGAACAAAACCTATTGAGGCAGACTCAACATGGGTTCTGTAAGGGAAGATCTTGTCTCACTAACCTGTTAATGTTCTTTGAGGGGGTGAACAAACATGTGGACAAGGGGGATCCAATAGATATTGTTTACCTTGACTTCCAGAAAGCTTTTGATAAAGTTCCTCATCAAAGGCTCATAAGTAAGCTCAAAAATCATGGGATAAAAGGACAAGTCCTTTTATGGATCAAAAACTGGCTAATTAATAGAAAACAGAGAGTGAGTATAAATGGGCAGTTCTCTCAGTGGAGGGTGGTAAGCAGTGGGGTACCGCAGGGATCAGTACTTGGTCCACTGCTTTTTAACTTGTTCATTAATGATTTGGAGTTGGGAGTAAGCAGTGAAGTGGCTAAATTTGTGGATGATACGAAGTTGTTCAGGGTGGTGAAAACCAGGGAGGATTGCAATAAAATGTTCAAAGTGACTCTGTGAATCAGAGACCACTGCAGCTGGTATTACCACCCTGGCATTTAAAAAGTTAAGTGTGATAATGTGGGAAGGAAGGAGGCTTGCAGAAGTGAGGACACCCAAGAAACATGCAGGGAGGAGGTATTCTCCCACCTTTGCTTCCCTCCATCCCCTTCTTTCTCTTCCTTTCTCTCCCCAACCCAATACACCCTTCTTTATCTTTCTCTCTGCCCCCAAGTTAGGGTTGCCAGCTCCAGGTTGGGAAATCCCTGGAGATTTTGGGGGTGGAGCCTGGTGAGGGTGGGATTTAGGGAGGGGAGGGATCACAGAGTCCACCCTCCAAAGCAGCTATGCTCTCCAGGGGAACAGATCCTGGTTATCTGGCAATCTCCAGGTGCCACCTGGAGGTTGGTAATTCTACTCCAAACCTAAATATTAACACACAATTTCTCTTCCTGGTTCATGCCTGCTGCTTCAGATGTTCACAATGTGAGTGCAGAGTGCAGACAAAGTATGAGATCTCTGGACCCTACTTAGGAAAGAGAGTGAGGGGAGATTTTAACCTAGCTGTGGGATTTGTTATCTGTGTCAGAGGCTCTGGATCACCTGCAGTCAGAAGCCAAGCATGTGAGCCCTTCTGGAGAGCACCCCCACAGTCAGAAAAAGCTGCCCACGCCAACCCACCCCCCTCCCCTAGCTTGCCCCCCCCCCAGCCAACACTTGGCAGTTGCTGTAGTTACTGCCCAGGCTTCTCCACCTCCCTGCTTCTCCTGTAAGGTGTGCACTGGTTATCTGGAACAGCTGAGCCTCAGGTGAGAGTGCAAAGTAGAGCAGGCAAGCTGGCTGAGTGAGTGAGGCCAGGCACAGGAGAGGGGGAGAGAGAGAGAGCAAGCTGCAACAGTAACTGTATCAGGCAACTTCTCGTCCGGAGGAGCAGGCGAGTGCTTGTTCTCATGGCTCCAACCGCTGCTCCTGTTCTTAGCTGCTGAGTGTGCAGCTGCACGGCTTCTCTTGAGCCCCTGAGTGTTCTACTGGGGATCTGTAAGTAGAGAATGCTGTTTGACTTTTTTTGGGGGGGATCTAAGTATCCCTGTATACCTTTTTTAACAAGTAAGCTTTTTCTGCACACTCGGGAAGTGCTCCAAATGTGTTGAAAGGTCTCCTTGCCCCCTATGTAACCCAGATCTGCAGGAATAAGTATCCTCACGCAGAGGGAACCCTTGGCTATTAGTATATAGATTGTGCTCAAGACCTAGTGTGATATGGCTAAGCAGGGTCAACTGTGGTTAGTATTTGGATGGGAGACTGCCTTGGGATACCGAGTCGGGAGGATATCCTCAAGGCCCCCAGTAGGGGTCAGTCACCAGAGATCAACTTGACTTCCAGGTGCAGACACACAAAGTACAAAAAAAGACCTAGTGCAATATGTAGAGGTTGTTACAACCATTGGGAATAGTCACCACAATGCTATTAAGTTCAGCATTCATGTCAATGGAAAGTTATCCCTAAAGTCCAAAACAGAAACATTTGATTTCAAATGAAGTAACTTTACAAGAATGAGGGGAATAGTGAAAAGGAAGCTGAAGGGTAATCACAAGAGAGTCAAATCCCTAGAGAATGAATGAAAGCTATTTAAAACCGCACTAATTGAGGCTCAAATAGAATGTACTCCACAGGTTAGGAAAGGCACTGCCATGTCTAAAAGAAGGCCTGGGTGGTTAACAATGCAAGTCAAGGAAGCTATAAAAATAAAAAGTGGAAGGTCTGGCCCAATGAATTGAACAGGAGGGACCACAGGCTCAGGCAAAATAAATGTATGTCAATAATTAGGCATGCAAAAATAGATTTTGAGGAGCAGGTTGCTAAAAGCATCAAGACAAACAATAAAACAATAAAATTAAATTAAACTTTACAAGTTTAAAGTTGCCCATCTGTCTAAATTCAAAGTCTACCCTCCAAAGCAGCCATTTTCTCTAGGGGGACAGAACTCTGTTGTCTGGAGTTCAGTTGTAGTTCTGGGGGATCTCCAGGTCCCACTTGGAGGCTTCTGAGTGACTTCATACCACCACAAGTGTCTTGTGAATAAAGAATTCTAGTCCGCTCCAAACATTTGTGAGGGAAATTTTGTCAAAAGCTTTTCAGAATCAAGTGAGAGAATGGCAACTTGAGCTGATCCTTTACTATTTAAAGCAATCAGGTCAGTGACTAGCCTAAAATTATCAGAGCCTTTCCTTCCTCATATAAATCCTACCTGGACTATGTGTACCAAAGCTGTAACAACCTTTCGAAGTCTGTTAGCAAGAATAGTGATTAATATCATAGCTATCTTAGTTATATCTACCGTCATCAAAGAAACAGATTGAAAATTTGTCAGGTTTAGGAATCATGGCAATATAGGCATCATGTAACAACAACGGCAAAGATCCAGACTCAAAAATCTCATTAGACAATTTATAAAGTTTTGGAATTAAGAAATGTCCAAAGGTTTTATACCATTCAACAGGAAATCTGGTCCTGGAGATTTGCCATTATTCATATTAATTACCACTTCCTTTTGCATATCCATGTGCAATAGTTCAACAAGAATCTGTTGCTGAATAACATTATCTCAACATAGAAGATTGAAGTGAGAGAAAATTGTTTCCAAATGTTTTTCTGATAATTCTTTGCCTTTACTGTACAATTTAGAATAAAATTTATACAACTGTAAATTTAGTTAAGTAGAGACAGTAAGTATTCATCTGATCTTTGATCAAAGTAATATATAGTTCTTATTCTTTTGCTGTCTTAAGTGATATGCTAAAATTTTACCTGGTTTTTCATGACTTTCCCAATATGACTGGCACAGACAAGTTAAAGCATAGTCTGCTTTCATTGATAGTATGTTATTTAGTTCATATTTAACCTTTTGCTGTTCCGAATCAAAATTTAGTATGGGAGATACAGAAAACTGACTTAACAGATATTTCAATCTATCTTTCAAAGATATTTCTTTCATTTAAAAAAAAATAAAAATGAATGCTTTCATTTTTCCATCTGCATCTGCAGTCTGTCAGCTCCTTGAGTGGCAGAGTTTTATTTTTGGTTTGGTTTTGTATTGCAATGCCTTGTATTGTATTGCAATGCCATTTATCAAGACAGATTATTTGATCTTTTGCCCTTGCATGAGGAAAACTTGTCAATGGATAGAAAATGGCTTGCAAGGAGACAAACGATATCATTGTAGAAAGTACAACAAAGCCACACAGAATTCTTGAAGAAGCACTCAAGTAAGCAAGTGAAAATGTGATTGTGAGAAATTAAATGGCAGTTCTAAAGACATAATATATTCCAAGAAAAGTGCCCTTGGCTTTCTTAAAATATTATCTTTTATCAGACTGAAAGGTGTAGCTGTATTAAGAACATAAGAACATAAGAGATGCCAATGTTGGATCAGGCCAAAGGCCCATCCAGTCCAACACTCTGTGTCACACAGTGGCCAGAAATACCAGTGCCATCAGGAGGTCCAGCAGTGGGGCCAGGACATTAGAACCCTCCCACTGTTGACCCCCCCCCCCAAGCACCAAGAAGACAGAGCATCACTTGCCCCAGAGCCCCTAGCTATACCTTGTGGCTAATAGCCACTGATGGACCTCTGCTCCATATGCTTATCTAATTCCCTTTTGAAGCTGTCCATGCTTGTAGCACCCACCACTTCCTGTGGCAGTGAATTCTTGCTGCTTGATATTAAAAGGTGACTTTTATTTAAAAAAATCACAATTCAATTTGAAAATATTGTACATGTTATGATTAACATGTGGATTAGAAGATTATTTTAAAAAAAACCCTAGGGCAAATATATCACTTCTACATGGTCTATATATTTTCTGATAAATCAATGTACACATTCCTAATGGTTTGCTGGTTGTTAACAGAATGTTTCTAATATTCCCAATGTTCCTAATTTTCCTAATGTTTTGATGGTCATTAAGTGAATGTTCCTGCATGAGTTCTGTTGTGTCATGTTGTTGTTGTTGTTACTCCTTGCTAGTCATTGTCCATAGTCAGACATGTGATAGGCATGAATTAAACTTGTTTGCATTCTTACATTCCTCCCATCCTTTCCTTCCTTCTCCACATGTATGTGGAGCATGTTTGAAGGCTTCCTGGTTTGTGAAGTTTTGATCCAAGCTCCAATTTACCATGATGTCTGAATGTGTGTGCCTTGGCAAATTGGAGTTTCTTTATTCCCCACAAATTGGGGGAATCAAGCAAATTGGAGCTTGATTCAAGGTTTCCAAAACTGGGCAGCCTTAGTTCAATTCTGAGTGCAAGGGAGGAAGTAGAGGAGTGTGAAAGCATGACAACAAGCTGTGTTCATACCTGTCAAGAGCAGAGGTTTTTTTGTGATGTCTGAGTTTTATGACAACACATGGCATGCACTGTTAGCATCTTCAGTGCAATAGCAATTAAAGCTGGTGCAATAACAGGGACTGCAAAGAAGAATGAATATCAGGCTCATTAATTTTAGTAACTCACATTTCCTGTGCAGTTACTGCAGAGAGGGGGAGAATTTGAAGCATTTTCATTGTTCTCTGGATGTCTGTATTCAGTGATGTACAGATAGGGCAGGTATTTTGTACATCTTACTCAGCAATGACAAGTAGTAAAGGTCAAAGGTTGCTGTGTCATTCTGAAAAATTAATTTAAACTGGATTAGATATGAGCATTGTACACTGACCAAAAGGGAAACAATACGATTGACAGATGCATAACACTGGAAGTTATCACATGGAAGCCGAATAATGCATAGTTTCCTGGCAAATCCTCTTAAACATCATTCTTGATGATCTCAAAAACAAAATGATGATGATAAGAGGTGGCAGTATGAATGTGGAGGTGGTGGAAACAGCACAAATGACAAAACAATGTTGTAAAACAGTTTAAACGTGTGAGTAGAAAATGCAAACTAAGCCACTTTGGAAGGATGAGGAATGAAAAGCAAATAAAAGATTAGTTGTTCATTGGGAAGGGGATAATTCAAACTAGAGGTTGGATGCTATGATAACCTTTCTTTTGCAGGGGGAAATCATATGCTTCTACTTTCTGGAGGAGGCTTGTTCTAATAAATTCCATTGTATTCAAACTGGTCCTTCCACCAAACTGTTCTTTCACTATCTTGGATCCTGACTGATGTTTCCATAGGTGCAAAGGTTCAGCTTGACAAATGTGATTTTCCTACCTTCCTCTCCCACAGAAGCCCAAAATGGCTCCCAGATCCTGTTCCTGGGGATGGAAGTATTTTGGGTCTGTAGGAAGTATTTTGGGTTTCAGTAGGAGGAGGAGGAAGAGGAGATGGGAAAATCATGTTCTGCAAGAAGAAGTCCATGAACCCATGGAAACACTAAATGGGATCTAATCCATGGTTCAAATATGCCGCAAAAGCCATTACGAGTCTTTGTGTGACTTTGTGTGACCAGTGGCCCCACTGGTGGACCTCCTGATGGCACTGGTACTTCTGGCCTCTGTGTGATACAGAGTGTTGGACTGGTTGGGCCTTTGGCCTGATCCAACATTGGCATCTCTTATGTTCTTATGTTCTTAAAACCTGAAGATTTCAATACACTTTCCTTGTACTTGCATAAGAGTTTTCAGAATAGGAAGGTGCCCTTGCTCAATGGTAGAGCATCTGCTTAGCATACAGATTCATTCCTTGGTATCACCAGTTAAGAAGACCAGGTAATAGGCATTGTGAAATACCTGTACCATATATCCTGGGAAGCTGCTGCCAGTTAGAATAGACAATACTGACCTTCATCTGACTCAGTATAAAGCACTTAATGTGTTCCTAATAGTGTTCCACTAATAATATGTAGAATCTAAGCCATAGTAATTAGGCTAGCCAATGTTCTTCATATTCCAGGGTAAAGGAATTAAATCAATTGATGTCTTTCCCTCAGTTTTATGTATCATGCCTCCATCAAGGGGAACTGGCCATTGTGCTGAAGCTGTTGAAGATTTCACATCATCAATTTTCATTTGAAGATTTGTGTATGTGTTTGCAATATGCCAACAAATTGGATTTTCCTGTTTCCTTATTAATTCTTAAATGAGAATTAATTGGATTAATTAGATTTGGTGACAACATGGGATTAACACTGTAGAAATATGCTAAGTAAAAATATTTGTCTAGCTTATAAAGCAATGACAAAGGCCATTGTTAAAATTAATCATGATTAAGCAATCCACCAGTGTCCTTATATCACCTACTTACTGTTTTTGTGTTTACTGAGTACAGTCCCTTGTTAACAAATTATATTGAAAGGTATCTAAAATGTTTAGACAATCAGGACTTTTGATTGTGTTGGATAATGTTTCTTCTCTTTTCATCTTTCTTCTCTTTTCATCACCTGCAGCCCCTTAATAAACCAAGGGTCTACCCAGGCTCTAAAGAGCACCTGTGACCAATTTCCTCTGGTTATTTCCTCACTCCAGAGGTCAACATGGCAGTGCCTTGCATCCATGAGGGATCCCAAGATCTGCCGTTGCAGCCCCAGTGCCTGGGAGGGGGAGGGGGCAGTGAAGGTGAAGGATGGCTACCCCCAATAAAGACAAAATTTTGGAATAAAATGGCCACAAGTTTATTGGCTACAGCCAATGCTCCCTCTAAGCTATGGAGTGTTGTGAGCAAAAATTCTACTTTGTGAGCTACTGGCAGTAAAGCTGTGAGCGAGCGATCTGGCTATTGCATAAATTAGTTTGCTCTGGAGCCATTTAAGATAAAAAATGTGTGAGCTAGAAGCTAAAAAACTGTGAGCTAGCTCACACTAACTCAGCTTAGAGGGAACACTGGTTACAGCTGTAAGGAGCCTTGATACGGCATGAAACAATTGGATCCTGGCATCGACTGGCCTGCCTGCCAGTTGATGTACCCCAGCCCACCCTCACCTGCCTGCTTGGCAGGATGTCGGATTCCACATGGACAATTGCCACTAAATGGTCTCCCCTGCCACTTGAGCATGAGAGTACCCATTGGCAGCCCCCAAGCTGAGTATGTCCCTTGAAAGCCCTCACCCCAAGATCCCTTAAGGGGATCCCCACATGCAGGGAAATCGGGCAAGCAGGCTGGTTTTCATAAAATGGATCCAGCCCCGTGCTGATACTGTCCCAAGTTGTGACAGGTAACTGAAGTAAAATCCACCTGAACAGGAACCTAACTTGTGCATCCCCAATCATGGTACCCTCCCCCCCCAGTGACAACAACCCAGAAACCCCCACGTGCATTCTTCCCCTAAAATATTAACAATCAGGGAAGGATGGGTGGGCAAGTAATCCCACATGGCCAGATGAGCTAGCCAGGTGGTACAGCATGTTTTTCCTCCCGTTGCCCCCTCTCCTCCCCATGGACCAGTTCAGGTCCCATCATAAGCTGTCCTGGGAGGGGGTGGGAGCCCCCCAGCTGCCCTCACAGCCTTTCCTTCTTTGCTGGTCATGGTGAGCAATGACTGCCATTGTCTACACCGGCTCTTCCCACTCACACAGGTCTGCAAACAAGACCTGTGGGTGAGTTGGGGCCCAGCTTCCATGCGGTTTCACCCAGCAGGTGGGCTGGGAGGGTTGTCTGATGCATGGATTCATACATCATGCCTTGTCAATACTCTAATGGCTGTAATCAAGAAAGTTGTGGTTGTTATTTGCTCTAGCTTCGTTTTGGTATTATGTTGTTCTCCCCTTGCTGCCTCCTCCCTTGCCTCTGGGTCTGCAACAAATTCATTCAATTCATCTCCCCATAGAAACATGAAAATGTGTACATAAAAGTGCTTTTGGCTGTATAAGAAAAACTGAAAAATAAAGTAGTTAAAAAATACATCTCCCCATACAATACAGTTTTCCCCACATTTTATAAGCCTCCCCATGTATGTACTTACACAGACAAATAGGAACTTTTCCACCGCTTCCACTCATTGCATTGATGTTTTCATTGCGTTATGCACTTTGACCAAGTGCAGATTGTTATCTGCAGAACATTGTCCACTGTGAAGACCAATGAAAATAATGCATCTAGCTTCCCCAGAATCTTCATATCCTCCTTAAGAAATCCTTTCATTCCCTTGTTGCTAATAGTTCAGCCACCTCCTTAGTTGTTTTTCCTGCTTCTGATATACTTTAAGTAATTTTTTAGTTTGTTATAATATGCACCTCCAATTCTTTTTCCACCTTTCAGTTTGCTTGTCTTACTGTCAATCAATATTTGTTTTATGGAAGCTTGTGCTCCTAGTTGTTCTCATCTGGGGGGGGGGGACCTTACACTCTAAGAGAAGCCTTCTGCCTTTTATGGAAATATGGGTTCCTTGGCTCTGCTCATCATTTCCCAGGTGCAGAGATTTTTAGTAAAGGGACATAAAACATGGAAAAGAAGAAAATCTGGATCAAGAGAGATTTGCCCCCCTCCCTCTGAAAGCAAACCATGAAAGTGAAGCAATGTTAACCTAGAGTGCCCAAAGACAACCACTGTGTATCTCTATTCTTCATCAGGCAGCTTGTGTCTGAACATTCTAGATTGACTGTGTATGGCTATCCTCTCTCGGACAAATCCATAGCACAGGGACTTTGGAATTTTGGGGTAATGAACTGGCAGATCTGGAAAAGGGTCACTGGATTAGGCACTCATGATGATGTAGAGACATTGTAGAAGCCTTCAATTTAACTAAACATAATGTAGCATTTTACAGATGTCAAATGCAGCTCACTGAATACTAAACATCATCATCAAGCATGAAATATCAAGTTAGGCAAATTGCAAGGCTGGGTGCCTGGACTGATGGATTTGAGTTTAGAGGGTTGATAGCAAAACAGAAGGTGAACTTTTTCTGCTCATGTTTTTAAAGATTTAATGACTTTATGCACATGGTTGGGTTCCTGCAGTTAGGCCCATAACACATCGCAAACTGGACTGCTGCCTGACTTCATGCAAGTGACTGGCCTTGGGTGGCTTGGCAGAAGGCATATAAACTGTGTCCACTGATGCACTACATGCATTAAAATGCAATATAAGCCCTTTGTTGTGCATACAGAAAATTCTCCCCTCGGAGAAAATATGATGTGCTGCAGGTGCTTGACCTGGAGTGGACTGCAGAATATTAGGTACTGTTCTTTTATCCCTTACCCTAGGAATTTAACTCCCTTTTTAGCAGGCAACTGATGGGTGAGCCTTACATACTTACCTGGACTTTTTGCATTCTGAGGATGCTGTACCTATTGCCAAATCTCATGTACAACATGTAAGCAGCATAAAGGCACTGTCTGTTCCTTTAAAGTTGGGGATTTAATTTGGCCACAAAGCTATGCTTGTAAAGTAAAATGAGTTCTAGTCAAGACTTCTAAATTCATTGGACCTGTTTCTTGTGTGATAGGATTTACCCATGACTCTGTAGCACTTCTCAGACATTTAAAATTGGTAGAATTAAGATGCTTTGGAAGTGAGGGATGTGGTGGTAAGCTTACTCAAAGAAACACTGAATCAGCACCTCTTCAGATCAATAATGTCTCCATCTGTAATAACTCCCTCAGGTTACATCTAACAAACATTTTCCCATCCAAAAGATAACCTGGTTTTAAACTGCTGTTTGGACAGTAATGCTTAGGCTTATTTCTCTAGGGATGTTTAAATATAAAGGAGACAGGTCCTTTCCTTTAACATAAAACAGGAGCTCAGAGGTATCTTAAAGGCCACCAACATTGTTCCAGCATATAATTTCATGAGTCAGAGCTTACTTCATCAAATGTATCAAGTGTTCATCCATTAGATAATTTTCCTCTGGTTAAGAGATAAACACCTTCATTCATCTGATGAAGTAATATCTGATTCATGAAAGTTTATGCTGGAGTACATTTTGTTAGTCTTTAAGATGTCACTGGATACCTGCATTATTTTGCTACATGGGCCCTCAAAAGACTAACATGGATACCCATTGGGATTCCACTATTATGGAAATTTTATTCTACGGTGCCACTGTTTTCTGAAGTGTCCTATAACATTCATTATCAGAGAAAGGATACCAAGAGAGAGTTTGCTTAGTTAATGTGGTCTTAAGGAGATTTCCAACATGACTGACTATTTCTTGGGATGTCCACAAAATCTACTGAGGTAACAATGGCTAAATTTCATCCTGTATGAACTAAACATGGAACATTCAGTAAATGTTTGCTGCCCATTCATCAAATCCATTAGGTTCAGCAGCCCTTTGCAACACAATATTCTCAGACTAACATTTAGCTTCCATCTTTCCAAAAAGTGCAGTTGGATGGGAAGTTAGTGATGCCTTGAAGAAAAATGGTAATCTGAACCTTTTTTTTAAAAAGTCATTTTAACCCCCTGTAAATGGAACCCACAGTTGTAATTTTTAGTTGGCTTTTGAAACAGCAACATCAACAGATGAGTACTAAATAAATAATGACATCATTTTCATTCTGGAGGCTTAAGAAAGTAAATACAAGGAAAGAGATTCAGAGTGTTTGTAATTACTACCAATAAATTAAATGTTCATTTATTGCTCAGGAATACAACACCAGCAACAACAAAGGAGCACAGCTTTGATGAGACAATGATGCCTTGTAAAATCAGCTGCCACATATTTCTGTGCAAGGACTCGGGATGATTGCATAATACAGAGAAATAATGCTGCTTTTCTTCATACCTCACTTAAAAAAAACTAGCTGACAATTTTTTTCCCATTGAGAGATAACTAGACCTTCACTTTGTTGACTGAAGATCAATTTTAAAAAGCCCTTTGATTTGTAATGATTCTGCCACATTCCCATGTTTCTGCCCCCCTTGTATTTGGTGAAGGTACCTTTTAGATGATTGGGAACTAGATAAATAAGAACACGTTACATAGCAAGTGCTGGATCCTTCACAAGAGGAAAAACTGACACTGTGCAACTATTGTACTCCCACACTTACAGCCCCAGTGCTACAGGCTAGGGATGGGCATGAACTGGTGCACAAAACCAAATCTGTGCTGTAGTTGGGTTGGTCTGGGGTCTCGGAAGTGATATTCAGTGAAGCACGTGCTACACATACATTCCCCGAACTGTGGGGTGGTCCAGGAAATGCCTCCTGGAAAACCCAGGGTCAACAGAGCAAACTCCCAAGCAACAGTCTGGGTGGAATTCTCTCCAGCCTTGGAAACACCAACTGGGGCCCTCCAAAGCTTGACAGATACTGCTGGCTGCCAGTTAGAGAGCTAACATTCAGCTCCATGGGATCCAGGACCATAGCCAGAAAATTGGGGAGGGGGGGCACCGGTGGGGCATGACATCACTTCTGACACCACAAAAGTAAAAAATAAACAAAAGAGTGACGGGAACCCATCAGGTTACCTATTGCCCGTGCCTTCTTTCCGTCCCTCAACCTGGGCAGGAGGACCGGGCCCCCCACCCCACTTTTAAAAGCAGCTGGAGATGGAAACTGAAAAGTGGAGCTGGCACCCTGGCACTGCCACCGAAGCCAGCAGTGAGCAGTCCAACTAGCTGTGGGCAGTGGCAGCCTGCAAACTGCCTGTCAGGACCGCCCCTCTTTACTTGGCTGCAGCTGAGCTCAGTTCATTGAGCCTTCTGGAGCTGCTTTCTGACGTGAGAAGCCTTGCCAGATTTTTGCTGACTGCAGGTGAGAAAGTCGGTCACTCCTTCTGTTGCTGCTTTCCCTTCTCTGTCTCCTCCCCCCCCCCTGCATGGCCTCATGAGCCATTTTGACTTGAAACACCCATGGAAGATGGGCTCAACTTCCCTGCCCAACCAAAGCCGATCAGGTCACATGATGCTGGCAGCAAGTTCCTCACTCCTCCAGATGAGGCCACCCTGTCCACAAGTACAGCAAGGTGCTGGGACCAGCAGCAAGCTCCTCCCCCTCTGCACAGGCCACCCCTCTCCTTCACTTCCTGTCCATGTGAAACCAAGGGTACAACTGAGTAAAAAAGGATCAAACCAGGTGAGGGTGGACTCAGGTAGAGAGCAGGATTTGGGGAGAGGCATGAGCCCCAGGGAGTCCCACCATGGCTACAGGTCTGCCCTTGCCTTGAAAGCCCCTTGCTGAGGTTGCCATAAGTCAGTTGTGCCTTGACAGAATTTTATATACACAAAATGGAGGTCAGTGCTGCAAGTCCAGGATCAGGGTTGTGATAGAATAGTGCAGTCTTCCTATGTTAGAGGGTTGCACCTGAGTAGGTGTGATTAAGATGGTTTTGATGGAGGATGGTTGGTTTATAAAAGGTGGCATTCTTGACAACTGATAGTGGCCAGGAGATGGGCATATGATTCTGCTTGGGTTTATGATTGTATCATCCAGGAACTCTATTTGTGAAGGAGTTTGTTGTTTATGGCAAAAAGAGCTGAAGATATCTGTAGGTACAAAATAGCCTTATTGACATTCTCCTAGATCATTCATGGTGGTAGTGCCTTGAGCACTTCTGCCTTTAACTAAAAAACTCATGCTTAATATCATACTAGATACACTGTACAATATTGTATTCTTATGAAAAATGGTCTTTGACCACAAATAAACATTCATTCATTCATACTAGATACTTTCCCTCTCACTTTAGGCATCTTAAGGTCACTTCTGGCATTTGAAAGCCAGACAGTTCTTTCAGTATCTCCATTGGGAAAGGCATCCCATGACACAGAGCCTGGAAGTCATCAGATTGTTTACCAACAGTAGATTCAAGATAGACAATATGAAGAATTTCATCTATCACACACAGTTAATTTATAAAATTCAGGGACATGTATACTACCACTCCACTGAGCAAAGTTCCTCCAATTTAAGTGACTCTTTCTCTCAGTTGGAAGGTAACAGCATTCTGTGCACCTTGGTGTTTAGTCATGCTGGCCACATGACCACGGAAATGTCTTCGGACAGCGCTGGCTCTTTGGCTTTGAAATGGAGATGAGCACCGCAACCCTAGAGTCGGATTCAACTGGCTTTTGAGTGAGTGAACCTTTACCTTTTACCTTTCTCTGGCTAAAGACGCCCTTAAGGTGGAGGAACTTCCTCCTGCGTAAATTAGGATACATACTACAGCCTTAAGATTATAGCTACTAGGCCAGATTTTAAAGAGCTTCAGACAAATGAATGCAGGATGAGTCTATCAATACCTGTGAGCCACAATAGCTAGACTGTGAGCCACAATAGCACTGCACCTCTGAACACTGATTGGTGGAGGAATGTAAAAAAGAAAAGAATTCTTTGCTTGTGGGATTCCCAGAGGCATGTAGGTGGCCAGTGTGAAAAAGAGAATAATGAATGAGATAGTCAAATGTAGCTGGGCTCTTATGTTGTTATGAATTTCCTTTTCTCTTTCCACCTTCCTGACCAAAGTTGTTCTAATATTTTTCAGGCCATTTGCTTCTAATCAGCAATGCTTCATGTGCAATTTTCTGTGATGGTTTCTCAGTTTTATTTCAGTTTTATTGTCTGACTGCATGTCCTTATAAACAATGTTACCCAAATCTGCAGTCTCATAATTAGCTGGGGGAATTAGCTTAAAGGAAACAGAGCAAGAGGAGGTAACTGGGATTCTCCACCAATGTTTATTGGGATTTTTTCCCTTCTCAACATAAACTAGTCAGATGTTCAACCAGAAAGGTTTTTATTGAAAGAAAATAAAAATGAGCAAAAAGCATACACATACACACTGAAAACAGATACAAAGCTAGCTAAGAGGAAATCAGGGAGGAAAGGTGGGAAGCAATTTTGGGGAAAGCTATAATTACCAATCTCAAAGAAAGAGGTCCATGGAGGAAGCAGCAAAATAACCAGCATTTCACAGAAAGAAGTAGAGAAGACCCAACGGATTAGGGGTATGAGTATGGATCCAAGAACACACACACACTGCACTGGTGGCTAGGTGCTCTTGATATAGGGTAAAATGTTCCCTGGGGCAAACTGACTTATTTCCTCAAAAATAATAACTGGATGGGTTTTTTTCTGAGTTGGAAAATGATTTTTTTTGGGGGGGGGGTTGATCGGTTTTTCCTAGGTGGACTATAGGTGTGAAGGGGATTAGATGATGCTAAGTACTGGATGGGGAGAGCTACTAGGGCACTGTTCACATGCCCGAGATAATGTGTGTGGGGAAAGCGAGGCTATTTAGTCTGCAAGAATTTGACCCGTATTTGTGCGATCACACAGTTCCTGGGAGCTGCGGGGGTGGCCCGCCACTGCATGATCAGATGCAGCTGTGGGTGAGTCAGGCTGTGGTTTTTTTTGCTGTGTATTTCCAGTGCACTTCAATGAGGGATCGATGATTCACATCTCCACACTGAGTGCTCCCTATGCAGTGTGCGATGATGCGCATACCAAAATGGGGAAAAAAACAACAACATGGAGTTGGGATGGTCCGATCAGACCATCCCGATGCCATGGAAGTGCGCTAGCACGATCACACTGGGAAAAGTCCATTCCTGGCCCATAACAAACCCGTTTGCTACTGGTTTTTCCCCGGTGTCTTTTTACTCCGCTTCTGCAGTGGAGCAAAACGGGTTGCCGACGGGAGTGGGACGCTTGGCAGATGTTGGCATCTGATTGCGCCCTTAAAATCCACCCAGCATTCACACCTATGGCGCGGCTAATTCTGCATGTGATTGCACCTTAGATTTGGTGAATAGAATTGTTGCTTAATTAGGGTAAATGGGTGCAAGGAAGTGAGGCTGAGTGTTGATGAGATTAGTCCAAGGTGAGTCAATAGGTTCTTGGAAGACACATTGTCCTAAATTATGCATCTCTCTGGGGTGTGGAGGAGGTCGTTAGCTAGCCATTCTTACACTTCTATTCCCATTAGTAATGTATGGCTGCGAGAGCTGGACTATAAAGAAGGCCGAGCGCCGAATAATAGATTATCTTAATTATGGTGCTGGAGAAGACTCTTGAGAGTTCCTTTGGACTGCAAGGAGATCAAATCAGTCAATCCTAAAAGAAATCAACCCTAACTGTTCCCTAGAAGGCCAGATACTGAAGCTGAAGCTCAAATACTTTGGCCACCAAATGAGAAGGGAGCACTCACTGGAGAAGACCCTAATGCTGGGAAAGATTGAAGGTAAAAGAAGAAGGCACTCCAAAGGGATCTGTCAAAGATGGGCAAGTGGGCGTCAACATGGCAAATGGGGTTCAATGTGGCCAAGTGCAAGATGATGCACATTGGAGCCAAAAATCCTAAATATAAATACACGTTGATGGGGTCAGAACTGGCAGAGACTGATCAAGAGAGAGATCTTGGAGTTGTAGTAGATAACTCACTGAAAATGTTGAGACAGTGTGTGACTGCAATAAAGAAGGCAAATGCTATGCTGGGGATTATTAGGAAGGATATTGAAAACAGATCAGCCAATATCATAATGCCCCTATATAAATCAATGGTGCGACCTCATTTGGAATACTGTATGTAATTCTGCTCACCACACCTTAAAAAGGATATTATAGCTTTGGAAAAAGTGCAGAAAAGGGCAACTCGAATGATAAAAGGGTTGGAACACTTTCCCTATGAGGAAAGGTTAAGGCGCCTAGGGCTCTTTAGCTTGGAGAAACGACGACTGAGGGGTGACATGATTGAGGTTTATAAGATTATGCATGGGAGAGCAGGTAGAGAAAGAGGTGCTTTTCTCCCTTTCTCACAATACAAGAACTCATGGGCACTCTATGAAATTGCTGAGCGGTCGGGTTAGAACAGATAAAAGGAAGTACTTCTTCACCCAAGGAGTGATTAACACATGGAATTCACTGCCACAGGAAGTGGTGGCGGCTACAAGCATGGACGGCTTCAAAAGGGAATTAGATAAGCATATGCAGCAGAGGTCCATCAGTGGCTATTAGCCACAAGGTATAGATAGGGGCTCTAGGGCAAGGGATGCTCTGTCTTCTTGGTGCTTGGGGGGGGGTCAACAGTGGGAAGGCTTCTAATGTCCTGGCCCCACTGGTGGACCTCCTGATGGCACTGGTATTTCTGGCCACTGTGTGATACAGAGTGTTGGACTAGATGGCCCTTTGGCCTGATCCAACATTGGCATCTCTTATGTTCTTATGTTCTTAAGAAGGGGATGGCAAAGGATGAGATGGTTAGACAGTGCTATTGATGCAACGAACATGAAATTGAGCAAACTCCAGAGCACAATGGAAGACAGGAGGGCCTGGCATGATGTGGTCCATGGGGTCCCGAAGAGTCAGACTTGACTGTGCGACAGCAACAACAAGAAAAAACTGACACTTCTAAACAATATGTCCAGGCTTGTTTCTGACTGGCATCCATTTTGTGTCATTTTGGGCCAGGCAGTGTATTGCACTTATGATATTTGAGATGATATTTTAAGAAGGGTGTTATGGTTTTCTAGCTATAAACTGCCCCACAGCAAGAGGAGGGGTCTGAATGCTAACGACAAAGGGTTATTAGCAGAAGGACCCCTTTATTAGACTTTTCTCCTGTTGGCATTTTTGACTGTTTGCCAAGGCAGCATGCAGGATTTCTCTCCAGTCATAAAAAACAATTCACAGAAAAACAGTTAGCTATGCTGTAATGAGGTAGTGATTAAGTTTAGCTGAGATCAAAGGAAGGGAAATAAGCAAAGGAAGTGCCAAATGGTAGAAATTAAGCTGCTTAAGCTTCATTATTCCTACAGTGTGACTGCTTCTGCATTGCTTGTTATTATTACATATTATTTCTATGGCATTCTTAATGTCTAGGATGCATCATTGAGCTAAAGAGATGAAGAGCCAGGACACTGAAGGATTTGAGAAAGAGGTAACAGAGGAAGGAGGTGAAATGTTGAGGTTGCTGTAGCATGGTTAGCAAGCATAAGAGCTTTTTATCAATACTGATTTACTTGACTGCCATAAAGATCTTGAGGCTGCTTCTTTGGAGACCTGTGATGATCTCCTATCCATATACACCACAGGAAAAACAAGTCAGCCCAAATGGCATAGATTTTAGACTTATCTATTGGAGACTTGGATTCAAAACCTTACTCTGCTATGAAACCTTGGACCACCCACTCTTTCTCAGGCTAACCAACCTCACAGTGTTGTGAGGATAAAATGGAGACGGGGGAAATGGTATAAGCCATTTGAAACTTCTTGGAGGAAAGGCAAGATAGAATGTTGAAAAGTACGCAGACGGAGAGTGATTTCAGCAAAGCGTACTTTATTCAATCAAGAACAAGACTGCTTTGGCCGGCTCGCAGGCTGGCTTATATTCCCCGAGAAACTGCCACCCAAAACACACCCCTACTTCCCTATAAGTTATTTACAGTGGCTGAGAGTCCCATAGGCTCTCGGCCGAGAACCTAGCCCTCTGATTTTGTCAGATCTTGGAAGCTAAGCAGGGTCGACTCTGGCAATTATTGGGATGGGAGGCTTCCTTGAAATACTAGCAGGCAGGAGGCGGGGGCAGGCTTTATTCAGCCACCTCTCTGAATAACTTCCATGCCCCCAGTAGGGGTCAGTCATCAGAGGGCACCATGACTTCCAGGTGCACACACACTCACACATGCACACACATATGTGCACATATGAAAAACACACCCAAAAAAGCACAGGAAACCCCCCCCCCCATAATCTTCCACAGGGTGATATTGAAGCATGGAAATCTTGTCCAAAATTCTACACAATTTTTGCAGAAACATTTTTTTGAGCATCTAGTTTTCCAGTGTAGCATGACTGAGTTGTGTTTCAGTGTTCTGCTACTCTGTATTTACATTCACATTGTGACCTGTGACTGCAGCAGGCAGGGCCGGCTCTATCACTAGGCCAGCTAGTGTCTGGCCTAGGGCGCGGGGCCCATCCAGGGCGCCAACTGCCCTGCTGCCACCCCCCCAAAAGCCCCCAATGGACCCTGGGGGCAGGCGGACTAGGCGGAAGCTCCTTGAGAGTGGCGCATCTAAGTGCCATCGGAGGAAGCTGCCCGCCTTCCGGTGCTTCCCAGCCCGGCCCAACCGCAGCGGGGGGATTGCTGGGGGCAGCCGGAGGAAAGAAGGAAGGAAGGGGACCCCCAAGCCTTGGGTCCGGGCAGCAGGGCTCGGTCGCCGAAGGAGGGAGGGAGGGAGGGCTGGCCTGTCTGTCTCCCTTTGGGGAGGGGCTGCCATCGACCTGCCCGTGAGAGCTCCGCGCGTGAGTGAGCCCCACAGTGGCGGCGGTGTCCTCGGCTTGGCTGGTGTGCCTGGCCGTGCGCTCCCCCTCCTCCTCTTGGCACCGGGGCTGGGCGGGAGGGCGCAGGATGCCCGGATTGGCTGCCGGGCTGGGCCGGACAGTGCTGATGGTGCTGCTGCCGCCGCCCGCCAATGAGGGCTGCTCGTCCCCACTGTCAAAGCCGAAAGGGCGCGGGTGCACCGGGCAGTGAGCACTGGTGAGTCTTGCAGCCTCTCTGCCCGCACCCCCTCCCTTACCTGGCCACTTTGGGGCACCCGGCCAGGCTCTTGCGGCACCTCTGCTCAGCAGGGGCAGAGGGAGTGTGCCGGGGTCCCCTGGACAAGCTCGCCTGGGGGGGCGCCACAAGCTAGCCCCGCCTAGGGCGCGAAAAAACCTCAGGCCAGCCCTGGCAGCAGGCACATTAAAAGCCAAGGGTTGGGGTTTTTTTAATCATCTTCAGCCAACTAACTGACTGTCAAGCTATGTATCAGTCACAGAAAAAAGTGTGAACCCACCGAAACACATTTTTGCGCAACCCACAGTTGTACAAAAGGAATCAGACAACAGAATAGCCATGCTGTTCATAATTCCAATTTATTTCCTTCAGCCTTGTGAAGAAGACAGTCATGATGGATTGTACTCCTCATTGTTATTGACACAACAGCTTTTTCATAAGCTTATACATTCAAATAACCTAGGACATGTGAGTTCCACCCACTAACATATGTGAATTGCACTGTATTGTTTCATTGTAGAAAATCAACCATCAAAATGAAGTTGTAGAACCATTTGTAGACCTTGTGCTCCCACAGCCCTTGCAAACATATGGACATATGTTCAGACTGACATGAGGAATTAGCTCATGTCTTTGTTCAGGGAACAGAAAATAGAGATCTTTTACCTAAAGAGTGGCTGTGAACAGCAGTAGGAAAAGAATGACAGAGGTGGCTGTGAACAGCAGTAGGAAAAAAATGACAGAGGCCATATAAAAGGTTTAAAAGGAAATATGGAGATTTATTGGTACAGTATTGGTGGGACTTATGGGTAATGCTAAATCAAGGCACAAACAAATAACACATCCCTTATCCAAACTAACAAAATCACAACAACAACCAGGAATCAACCAGAGCTATTCCAGTTTGGAGCAAGAGTTTCTTCTAAGCTAGAAGTGTAAATGAGGGGAAAGTGAGGAATGGAACAAAGGAGAAGTGAGCAGTTGGGATGGAGGTATCCAGTCTTCCAGGCATGAGGTCCTAATTAGCAGAGAGGAGCAAAATGCCAGCTTTCCATGTGGATTGGAATTGGATTAAGAGGGTGAACAAAGATATAGCTTTCCTAGTCTGCAGAGAAAAACAGATGGAAGAAGGAGGGATCTGGTGCATTGGGAGTCTGCAGTTCAAGTTGTAGCCAAGATCAGACTCAGATTTCTGTCTCTAAAGCCAGGATAGTTATAGGATTTGAGAGCTATTGGCTAACATGGGCCACGGTCATACGGGCCGAAAAATGCGGGGGGGGAGCGTGGCTGTTTGCCCCGAAGGAAAATAACGCATGGTTGCATGATCAGACGTCCCTTCGAGGTCCCGTGGAGGTCCCGTGGTTAGGGGGCAGGTGCCGATCACACAATGATCCTGCAGCGGGCAAAGAAGCGGCGCGGCACGATCACACCAGCAATCGCTAGGCGCCGCTTCCGTGGCAAACGGGATGGATTCTTTTTTTAAACTGAAGTTTGTGCGTACGCATGACTGAGCAATCGTATCTGCACATCCGAAGGCGGGTGGTGGGCTTACCGCAGAGGGCGACAGAAATTTCCGGACCCCAACAGAGCTCCGAGGCATAGGCAATGGAGGGGGAGGTGGGCCCCCTCGTCACAGCCGCTCTAACCGCCTGTGCGATAGTGGCCATAGCGACCCTCTAGAGGCGGCAAGCCTGGCTGCAGTGGGAGGGGGCCTCTTTGTGTGCATGCACTGTTGGGCGCTTGTGCGCATCCTGTGGAGACTTGGGAAAAAAACCTGTCCATGACGGGATATGGGCGGGCGCTGGATGCCACGGGATTCCACCGGAAACGCGATCAGGCGCCCGCCCTTGCCCCGTGGTTTCCGGAAACTACGGTAGTACCTCTGAGGTACTAGTTTTTTACCCCGCATCTTCAGCGGGAAGCCTCGGGTTCGGCACAGGAGCTCTACGCTTCCCAGATGTAGCGCTGTGATCACGCCCAGAAAATCCACCTATCTTCCGTCTCTGTAGCGTGGCTAATGTTCCGTGTGACCGCAGCCATAGTATCTTTTCCCAGCAGAGAGGGGGTCAAAAGTAACAGAAACTGGCCACAGCAGAAGCAAAGCAAATCCCCAGGCTAAGCCCATGGAACCCTGGCCCAGCAAGCACACCATACACTGCCCAGAGAGTTGATCAACAAAAGGAGGGGGTGTGGAAATCTGGGTCCTCTTCAGGGGAACCCACAAGTGATGTCCCACTGCACAACATGAGCAGAAAGGCTGGGTGCCATGGTGCACACAGAGCTAAGAGCAAAACAATCCCCTCCCCTCCCCTGCCCCGCAAAGCTGAATCTGATCAACTTCCACATGCTATTAACTGCAAATTTGCAAAGACAATCTTGATCCTCTCCTACTCACTGCAAACCCCCAACAAAGGAATGCAGGGCTGCATCCATTCCTTATATTGTTTTCAGATCCCATCAGGTCCATATGCTCCCATTTCTAGATATCACAGTGATCCGCAAAACTAACCTTCAATTAGGTCACGAGGTCTACAGAAAACCAACTCATGATGACCATTATTTACACCAAAACTCCAATCACCACCCTCAGCAAAAAAGAGGCATAATCAAAACATTAGTAGACCATGCAAGACGGATATGTGAACCACACTTTCTCAATGATGAACTAAATCATCTAAATCACGCACTTCAAGCGAATGGCTACTTCAAGAATGAAATCAAAAGAGCAATTAAACCAAAGGTAAAACAAACAACTGAGGAAAAACAAACAGTATTCAGACCCACCAGAAAAATAAAACAGATGCTATGATTGGTAAAAGACAGAAGAGACCCCCTCACTTCTGCAGGAGTATACCACATACCATGCAGTTACGGGCAAAACGTCAGGTTCTACAATCCCCTGACCACAGCCACACAACCCGGAAAATCTACAGCAACTAGAGCCAGGTTATGTCTGTAAAACCTTGAAGGGCTCTCCCAGCTCCTTCAGCAATGGTTGCCAGACATCTTGGATCTTCTGATGGGTAGGCTTTGATTTTGAAGCAATGCACAGTGTTTCAGAGAGAACACAACTCTCAGACACAAATCCTGACCTTTCTTTATTATTTCCAAACTGCCCCAGGTGCTGCTCCTCCCCTCCCATTTTTACCTGTGAACTCTTACCTAGCCATGTCTCTCCTCCTCTATATTTCCCTAACAACGACAACAACCCTGTGATGTAGTCATCCCCACTGTACTAAATTGCCCCCTTGCCCCCCCCCCCAACAAAATTTTTCTGGGTACAGGGCTGGTCATAAGTGAGGTACACCAAGACTCTGATGTAAGGGAAAAATTGAGGCCAAGCCTATTGATCAAATTCTCTCAGTATCCTGAGTGAATCTTACTCAAATAATCAAAACTTCTCTTTGAGCAAAGATACATTGCTAGGGATGGGCACAAACTGGCTGACAAACTGAAGTTTGTCACAAATTTTGGGTGGTTCATTTTTCATGAAGCAATGTTCGCAAACTGAAGAACTGGCACAAACTTTCACAAATTTTGTTTTTCCCCCCAAAACAATTTATTAGGATATAATAAAAAAGAAATGTTCAAACATATATCAAAACTTATACAATTATATATCCTTCCCTCCTCCCTTCCCCCCCCCTTCTCGGCTTCCCACAGTGCTCCAAACTCCTGCCCAATTGTTACATTTTCTTCGTATCTCCTTATCTCCTTATTCACATCCACAGGTAACTTAATCTTCAACTGTTAGTCTTATACATTTATCTATTCTACTATTTTGATTTTCAATAATTCTCAAAGCAAAGTAAATTGTCCTTTACATCCCAGTATTTCTCCAAATAGTCTTTAAAATCTATCCAGCCTGCGAAACATTCTTCTGCTTCCACATTATTAAGTTTCCTTGTCATTTTGTCCATTTCAGCCATAAAAAGTTATTTTTTAATCCATTCCCCTATTTCAGGGACCTTATCTTGTTTCCAACATTGAGCATATGTCATTCTGGCAGTCGTGATCATATACCACATCAATGTCATTTTTGCCATGTTGACTTCTTCCATTTTCAGTCCCAAAAGTAGTATTTCCGGTTCTTTCTTGAACTTACATTTCACATTTTTTCCATTTCTGCATGTCTCTCAGCCCAAAACATTTTTGCCTTTTCACATGTCCACCACATATGATAAAATGAGCCCTCTGCATTTTTACACTTTCAACATATGTTTGACATATTACTATTCATATTTGCAATCTTTTTGGCGTCATATACCAAACCCCTGCTTTCTGCTCTTCACAAAAAACATATGTTTGGTTTAAATGGCTGGGAGCCATTTAACCCCTGTTTTCTGTGGCTTTTCATGGGGAACAGAAAGCAGGGGTTTAAACTGGTTCAGTTCAGAAACCAACTGGTTTGGTTCAGAAAACAAAATGCAGTTTGTGCCCATCCCTATATATTTCTAGTGCCTCTAATTAAAAATGTGATAATAAATCTGAAGCAAGGTCTAGCTTCTACCAATATCTGCCAATAAAGTGGAATGGGACTGGGAAAACTCATAGCATGAATATGTCATATCAGATATTTTGTTTTACTAGTTAATATAAGGGAGGGAAGAAATTAAGGGCTGCTCTATTTGGTAAAAGCCATGCATCAACCATATTCTGTGATGTCATACCTGTCCTCATATGCTGCCATTCTGGCTTTCCCTTTCCCATTCCTCAAGTGCAAATATGAATTTTTGCACAAATATCAATTTATTCAGATCTAATGCAAGAAGATTAAATGGAAGCATACTCATACATTAGGTCTAATTAGTATCATTGGCTAAAGGATGCAGTTGGGACCCAACATTTAGCAAGAGCCATACAAATGCTTTGTCACTTATAACGTAGAACAAGAGTATCAAGAGTTAGAGGAATCCATGCATGTAAAATGAAACTTTATTTTGAAGTCATTGAGGTACTCAGTACAGGAATACATTGAAATATGGAAGTGGTCCTCCATCCCAAAATTGGTAGCAATTGTTTGTGGAAACTGCTCCCATGATGGCTACATAATGTTATCAATAGGAAGAAATAACTACATTTGGATGAAATTTTCCAGAAGGTTTCCATCAAGCTTCTGTTTTGTTCTTAATTTTTATATATCCCTCTGCCTTGGCTCTGTTATCTGTTCATCTCTGCCACTCATGTAATTCCCTTCCCCCCATACATAGGCAAAGGGAAGCCAGCAGAAATGGGGCAGAATTAGACTACAAAATAGTGACCAAACTTTCAAGGTCTTCAAAAACCTTCATCAGATGGGAAAGTTAAGAGGGCCAGGGATGTTTCTCTGGCACATGATCCTCTGCAACCTGTGTTGAAATCCAGACAGGTTTGAATAGATACAGGGCTGTTGTGTGGAACTGGTCAGGCTGTACCTTTGACCTTCTGGGAAGAAGACAGGAGAATGGCAATATCCTCTTGAAAATATAAAGGACATTAGTTGATCAGCTGTCCCTCTAACACCAAATGGAATACACAAATCCCTTAAAAGGCAGACAGGGGAGAAATATGAGGTATTGGATTAACACAACCAGAGGTTAATTTAGATACTGAACTCAATAAAGAATCTGTGGAAGTCAAATTGGGTCATACTGGCTAGAGGTAGGAGACAAAGAAACCCATAAGCACAATCTTTTCCCAAGTCTTCCTTCAGTTAAAGTTTCTGTTGGTTAAATTTGGATATTCCCAAAATAGACAGAGGTTGCAAGTGGCTATTCAGATCCAAAGCAAAACCCAAAAAGAAAACTAATAGCATTTATTTATGTATTTGCTTACTTCATTTATACCCTACCTTTCTTCCTAATGGAGACTCAAAGACACTTTCATCTATTTTGCATAAGCACAAGGAACCTGTTTGTTTTTTTAGATGTCAGAACACATTTGTCCATTATATATTTGATGTGTCATTCTCTCTCCCTCTGTCCTCTGTGAATTTTTTAATCCAGACAGCCAAGTACCAGAATACTGGTCAGAGCAAATGCTTCTGAATATTACCAACTGGCTTTCCTCTCCCCCCACTTTGTATAAGTTATAATGATCATATTAATGAGATTTTGCTCAGGAAATATAATAAATGTTGCCTAAAACCATATTGGAACAGTTACTATTCAATGGCTATGTTAAAGGCAATGTTTTACAGATTTATGGATTTCTGTTATACAGGGATAGATATTATACATATTATATGAAAAGCTGGGAAAAGGTCTTTTAGATTGTGGCCCCAATGGCTTACTGGTCCTGTAACTGGGAAAATGTTCCACTAAACTGATTTTAAATTTAAAAGATTTTTAAAGCTTATATCACATTGGCATTTAGTCCCTGATAAGAGAACAGTCTGAGAATCTGAGAAACATAAAAATATGCAGACTCAAGTTTGTTGAGAGATAGACAATATTTATTATGTTTTAGAACACATATGTATTGGAACCCATCTATCTGTATTTTAAATGTAGTGTGATTTTGCATTTTTCTGAAATTGTTTTGTAATTTTTCCTTAATTTGAAAGTTTAAATCTAACCGCTCAAAAAACCACACCCAAAGTCTTCATTCCCTTGCAAATGTTTGCTGATTCTAAATCATACTCTCCACCACATTTGACTCTTTTCAGGTTCCATCATGAAAAAAAGGTTGCAAAGCATGCAGTGCCACTTAATTTCCTCCAAGTACATACACTGAATCTGTGAAAGGGAAACATAATGCCCATGTTATGGCATTGGCTATCTTTGTTATGGAGGTTTCATCTCTAATGGAAAGTGAAACAAAAGAAAGTCATTCCCTGTCTTGCTCCAGGCTCAAAAGCAGTTTTGCCACACATGACTCCCAAGATGTCTCTAAGTAAAACTAAAGCTATGTCTCCATTTCAGGGGGAACCTCTTATGCTGTATTTACTCACACCCAAGTTGAGCCATCCATTTAACAGCTTCATGCCTCGTTACTTCAGTCTCTCTGTCTATCGCAATGAGCCAGGGCTGAAAAATCTGGAGCTGTACAATTTATTCCACATTACTGCTGCTCGTTGGACAACAACTTACTGACTAACACTCCCCAGAGGTCAAAACATCTCAGAGTTTCTCTCTCTGCCACTGCCATGTCTGGATAGCAAATATTAGATGCTCCACTAAGTGTGACAAGATTCTCTGTTGAGATCCGTGGGACCAGATAGTACAGGTAAAAAGGGAATAATTCATCTCCCTGTGCAGTCTTCCAGAGAAATGCTGTGAACAGCAGGAGAAAACTTGCTTAACACTGCTTGTGCTATGCACTGTGGTTAGCCCTCCTCACAAATGTTTGCCTCTGACCTTTGAGGGATGAGAGATGAAATGGAGGGAGGATAAAATAGAAGACCCGTGTCACCTGTCTAATTAGAAGAAGGAGCAGCAAAATGTATTTTGAAATGGCAAAGTGCTATACTGGCAATCTTACTATCCATCCTAACAGAACATGGTAGAAATAAAATCTGAAGCAAGTGGCTCCAGACACTTGCTCTGTGAACCAGCTAAACCAGGTTTCCAGGACAGCTGCTCTAGCAATGTTGTCTGCCTCACAACATTTTCCTCAGCTGCTCAGCAAGGAACACACACCCTGCCTGGAGGGATCCAATGAGTGAATGTCCAGTAAAATCAGTTCTGCAGAATGTGTAAGACGGAATTGTTCAGGAGGCTGTTTTTATAAATAAATAAATAAATAAATAAATAAATAAAAGGGTATAGAGTGGCAGTTTATTGCACTGGTTATTATATGAATTATTGTTACTGCACTGTCATTTAATTCTCATGCTCTGATTTGGATGGCCCAGGCTAGTGCGATCTTGACAAATCCCAAAGCTAAACAGGATTGGCCCTGGTTAGTACATCAATGGGAGGCCATCAAAGAAGGAATTCCAGGGATGCTAAGCCAGAGGCAGGCAAGGGAAAACCACCTCTATTTGTCTCTTGCCTTAAAAACCCTATGGAGTTGCCATAAATTGGCTGTCACTTAATGGCACTTTCTATGACCACTAATTCCTTTAATCCATCTTTTGCATAGTTTATGCATTGTTTGCATTGTCTTATTCTTTTTATTGTACTGTTTTCTAATTTTGTAATCTGCCCTGAGTTAGTGAAAAGGCTGGACAGTGAATAAATGGGTGAACACTTTGTACTGTGGTGCTAGATATGTGATTTAATATGCTCAACAGGCTCATTTTGGCTTATTTTTCTTAAATAGATCACAACAAGGCAAAAGGAAATGTAGGGACTGGTAAGCATAACTGGGCAGTGTAGTGGTAAAAGGGAGCTTATCTAAAGCAATGTCTCAGAGGTTACTGACTCAAAGTGACCTGCAGTTGGGAGCTGCCACTTGGGCCCAGAAGGACTCATTGACACCCAGACTTACTGATGTGGGACTGATGATACTGACAAAACCTCTTGTATAGAAATATTGATTTCTAAATGTCTCCTGCATTCTCCTGTTCTGTCTTTTGGTAACAGGCTGTGCCTTATTTCCTGTTACAAGCCAAATGGTGGGCCCATGGCCTCAACTGCCATGCCATAAACCCACATTCTTCACACTTCCATGCTAGAAGCTAGGCCTTACATGAGTGTAGGCACGTAGCCCATGAGGTACCTGGAAAGTAGGTCAATTGCTTGCAGGCATGGCCTCCAAACTTATAACCAACCCTATGTTGCAGCTATGGCAACCAACAATTTGAACACACCTATGTCCACTCTCAGTTGGCTGCCTGGCCACAGCTGATTGTGACTGGAATGGGCCTATAACTGGTCATTCCCAATGGGAGAGAGCTCTGTTCTCTCTGTTCTCTCTGCTGCTCTTGTGTTCTTGTTCCTGTTCGTGAGTTCTCTGTTCCCTGCTTGTTGGTTTATTGCATCTGGACATGTGGTCTGTGGGAGAACAAAGACCTGCTTGGTAACTGGAGCACATGGTGTGCAAAAATGGGCTTTCCCTTCAAGATCCCCTGGAACCCTGGACTGTAAATGTTCCTAACATGGTAAATATGAAACTGCATAAGGCTTGTTATTTTGAAATCTTTATGATCTAATTGCAATGCTCTGTGCTGAATAAAAACTTATTCTTGTTTCTAACTTGTCTTTGATGTTGTAACTAGGATTCCAAGTCTATTTCCTGTGCCTAAACACTGACCACACAGTGCTACCACTGTGACAGTAATTGTAAAACCCAGATGCCAGCTAAAAGTCTGAACCATGCTCTTAGGCTGGAAGGGGACTCTAGTTAAACGAGGTTCTGGTGGCTTATGAATCTAGAGAGGGTAGCCTACCTCTCTGGGTTGTTGTGTAATGTATTGTAAAAGTATAGGATCCCCTCTCATTCCTGGACAGGCTTGAGGGGCAGAATCCTATACACCTCTGCATGCCTTTTAATGTGAGTAACTAAGGGAAGGGAAGTCCTGCCTTGATATAAAGGGTACCCACAATAAGGCAGGGGGGAAGAATGTTGCTACGTACATTGCAGATCAGATTATCATTAACATCTATGGCCCAAATACAATGTCTCAGGGGGTAAAGGGCAACTCTCTTGACCAGTGTTCCCTCTAAGCTGAGTTAGTGTGAGCTAGCTCACCGTTTGTTAGCCTCTGGCTCACAGATTTTTGTCTTCGCTCAGGAAGGAGGGCTCCAGAGCAAACTAATTTATGCAGCGGCCAAATCGCTGGCTCACCACTTTAATGCCAGTCGCTCACAAAGTAGAATTTTTGCTCACAAGTCTCCACAGCTTAGAGGGAACATTGCTCTTGACATGTACTTTCAGACACCATCTCTGCTAATGTTCTAAATCATAAGTGATTGTTACCTATTAACTAGAACCATAATTAAGAAAACACCCAAGCATTTGGAAACTGGAACATTTACTGGAACTGGAACATTTGTCTAAATCTCACCCTATTTTTTCTTAAATGTCACAGACTGTTAAACTGTGATTTCAGTGTTTCCTCAACTACATTACCCATGCTTCATTTGTTGCAATGCATTTCAGAGCCCTCAGCAAATTCACTTTTCCATCTTTCCAATGTGCAAGTCAAAGAAATGCAAGACCTTTCTCCTGTGGTCAAAATTCCTTGAGGCAAGAGGATCTTCAATGAAAATATGTAGAAGAAGTCTCCTAAGAAATGCAATTATATTAAGCTGCTGGTAAAAGGGAGATTGCATATATCACAGGTCTCTTGAATAGAATACTGCATCACCAATGAAACAAAATATATTGTCCCCCCAGATGGAAGAAAGAGTCAGACAACCAAAGCTTGGGAAAACTAAGGGCCACTTTATTTAACATACATAAGAATGATGGCAAGGACAAACAGTAAACAGTGGCACAGTCAAGGCCTGGGGTTCCCTTGACCCCATCCTAGCCATACAACGGGCAAGACACCCTGGCTCCTGGGTGGAGCCAACTGCAAGTGGCTCGCCACCAGGCTGGCCCAGCAAATGGGATGTGGCCTGAGGATCCCTCCAACACAACTGCATGTCCTGCACAGAGGATCTGTCCTGGCAATCCCCAAAGGCAGTCTGCAATCCTCATTCCTGGCCACACAGCCGCAGGGATGACCCTGCCAGACCCCTATACCCCCCATGGGGCTACTGATTGGTGCTTACCAAGCTGCATAAACTCTATCCAAGTCCTAATTCTGCCACCACAAGGGCCAAGCCTCTGCTTAGGCCCCTGTACCCACTCAGATACCTAAAGCTAACCTAAGCCCTTGCTGCAAGTTCTGAAGGAAAATATCATTTCCTTTCTCAGAAAGGTGAACACCGTCACCCCTGTACAGCTCAAGACAATCAAGTCGAATCTGGGGGTGAGGCAAATAGTGACCCAACCCAACCTCCAAAATATTCCGGAGCTCCCCATTGGCCTTGTGCCGAGCTCTCTCAATCTCTTTGGGATCCAAAGTGCTACGTCGTACTAGGCACGGAATCATGGCAGACCACACAATTACTGTGTCTGGCCACTGGCGCTTAATGAACTTCCGATCATCCCAGGTTTACAGTACAAGGGCCTTCCCCTTCAGGAATCCCAAGTCATTGCCTCCCAAATGAATGACCAAAACCTGGAGTGGAGAGTGAGAGCTTTCCCCAAACAAAAGAGGGAGGAGGCCCGTCCAGCGTAGGCCCCGACACCCCCTCCACTCCACAGTGGCCCATTGGCTGAGGCCGAGAGCCAATGACCAATCTATTGACCCGATGAGCCACCCAAAAGATGTAGCTGTGTCCACAGATGAGAATCTGTCTCCTCCTGCCACAGAACACACCACCTAAGAAGAAAAAACAATGAATTATTGAACACAACAATGGAACCACAACAACAATCTCACAAGATAGCAAGGGGGCGCACAGAACCCTTGTAAGCGGCTGATCGCCACCTGCCCACACACTGTATGTCAGCAGTAGGATAACCTAAAGCTGTTGCCATGGATGCTACACCAATTCTGAATGAGTGAGTGCCAAACTTCACTCCAGAAAGGCCCAACAATCCCAAAGCCCGGGCCGTAACAGCCCAAAACTGGGGTTTTTTGTCAGCAGGCTCCCATCTGCATGTATAAAGAGGTATCCATCCACCCTACCCCTCCATGCCATGTATTGAGACAAAGCCGATACAGGGCAGAGTTCAGTGTCAGAGCAGATACCCAACTTAACCACTGATGCTTTATGTCGCTGGTCAGTCTTAGAACCCCTAATCGTGACATGCTCCTCCTTACCTATAAATTGGAGGTCCCTATTATGCAAAGCCCTGCCAGACTGGTCAGTCTTAGACAGAGCAACCAGCTCACTCACTCTAAGCGCTCCAAAAAATGCAAGTAGTGAGGCTGCGTGGACAAGGCAGGCTTCATAACCAGAATTGCAGACGGTGGTCCAGGTTGCTTGCAACCCTTTTAGCACTGCTGGTGAAATAGGACACCTCTGGTCCTTCAAAGCCCCCTTCTCCCCCGTCCACCCCTCCAACATTTTCCTAACTTGAAAGTCACTAGTGACTTCTTGGAAACCTAGAGCCTTGCTAGCAAATGCAAGGGCAGAAAGACGCCCCCAGATGGAGCGCACAGCCAAACCCGCCTCCTTTAATAAAACAGAATAATGGAGCAACTGCTCCACCGTAATGGGCCGCACCTTAGGATAACCTTCCTTTGATCTAGATTCTTCGAATTGGTGAACTGCATGTTCATACCCTCTTCGTGTGCTAGATGCAATGGTGAGACCTATCACCCTGCAAGCCTCAGCCCTCCAACCTGCCATAGCTCCAGGGGCATCCATGCCAGCAGATGACCGGCATCTAGAGCAAGCTGACGAAACCTCGCCATCTGTTTGCAAGAGAGAGCATCAGCTACCCCATTATCCACCCCAGGCACAGAATTGATGACGTGGACCACTGCCAAATTGTCACACCAGAGGTGGACCGTGTGATCCGCCAATTCATCTCCCCACAGCCAAACTAGCCTTGGCTGACACAGCTGCATAAGGTGTTGCCCAAGATGGCGGATAACCCCAGCAACCCCAAGGATTTGCCAGCATACCTTGCGTTTGGGGCAGAAACATCCCCCAAAGTGCATGCAAAGCTGATGAGGGAGGTCCCCAGGCCCATGGCTGCCCTGCACTATCAGAGCTGGGTGTCGTGCCTGATTGCGATGTAGGTGGAGTCCCAGAATCAGCTCCCTGACCCCAAGGTCCTCACAGCCACATCATATTGTATTGCAGTGCGGGATCCCACTTACCACTGGGACCCAGCTGTTCAACATCCATGACCTCAACTGGTACTTCTTCAACCGGTGCTGTATCCTTCTCAACAACTGCCCCTGCATCTGCCTCAGCATCACACCTACCATCGCCAGGCCTGTTCTTGAGAGAAGAGAGACACTTAAGCACTTCCTCCCTGAACTTCTTTCTCTCCGCCCGGCTCTCCTTTCTACAGCCAGACCCAGCAGTCGCCTGCTGGGAGGCAGCCGCCGCAGCACCCTTAGCTTGCTCCAGGGCGACCAACCTGTCTAATATAGCCTGCTGCTCTGCCCTTTCTTCCTCATCCTCAGATGAAGAAGGGACTGCCCCTATACCCTGCCTGGGAACTTTTGGCTCAGGCCTCTTTGGCGCAGGCCCCTTGCCCTTTGACCGGCCTTGGCCTTTCTGAGCTGGTCATTAAGGAGGTACCAGCTCCACGCCCAATCCCTCTTCCTCCTCACAAATAGGCAAAGGTGGCCCTCCAGAAGCATGCTGCTGGCTGCTTCTGGTAGGGCTGAATTACTGCAACAGTTAGCTCAGAATATTCCTCCTAATGCTCTAATTTTGTGTGTCTAGTGATCACTCAATTTTTAATACCACACCTGGGTGTCTGAAATGGTGTTGTAGACATATTATACCAAACTTAAGCTTATCTGTTTTGACTCAAAGTCATGAAAGGATTCCCCACCTTCCACCAAAGGAATATATCAGGGTATACTTGTACAGTTTGCTTTATCTTCAACATATACTTTTGATATGCAGTGTAATCCTGCGCAGAGACACTCCAGCCTAAACCCATTGAAATCTTAAGACTGGAATAACTCTGCATAGGCTTTTACTGCAGAACATTTAGGAACAGAAGCATAAATGAAATGAATAGTTTTGATGAAATTTAACTGAGCCCCCCTGAAGGATCATGGTGGGGGAACAGTCTGGAAATCCCCTCCTCAAAACCATCACTCTCCAAATTCTTCCCCTTAAGCATTCTATACATTTTCAGGGCTGGCTTGAGCAGGCTGACTTCTTCGGAACCCTAGTTGACTTACAACTACTTACAACATTCTGTCCCTTTCTGGAGCATTTTCAGACTTTATTGAGCCAGAGTTTCACAGTACTTTGTTTTGGTTAATGCATAGCCATATTTTTAGCATACCAAGAGAGTTCCCTGCCTCGTCTGTGGCTGGCCTGATTTTGTAGCTTTCATGATCATTTACATGGGGTCCAGCCATTTTACTGTTAGACATAGTGATAATATTTACCAGTGTCTCTGAGGGAAGTCAGTTTGAGACCCGAGTGTGCCGCATAGGGCTCTTTTTGTAGCAGGTACTCATTTGCATATTAAGCGACCCACCCCTAATGTAGCCCATCCTCCAAGAGCTTACAGTAGCTCCTGTAAGAAGAGCTCTGTAAGCTCTTGGAGGATTGGCTACATTAGGGGTGTGTGGCCTAATATGCGCCCGCATGACAGAGTGAGCTCCCGTCTCTAGTTCCAGCTCCTGCTAACCTAGCAGTTCAAAAGCAAGAAATTGCAAGTAGATAACATGTTTCCTCCTATCACCTATAGCCATTTATTAAAATCAGACTACTAGCCATAAAGTCTGTGTGTAAAGTGCTGTTAAGTCATGGTTGATTTATGGCAACCAAGGGGCTTTCAAGGCAAGTGAGAAGCAGAGGTGGTTTGCTATTGTCTTCCTTGGAGATCTCTCTACCATGTACTTACCCTGCTTAGTTTCCAAGATCTGACAAGATCAAGGATTATAACCATAGGCAGTGATTTGATTATAATCCTCAATCTCATCAGATCTCGGAAGCTAATCAGGGTTGGTACTTCTAAGGGAGACATATAGGTGGTGATGTCCTGACCTGGATAGCCCAGGCTAGCTCCATCTCTCAGAAGCTAAGTAAGGGTTGGCCATGATCAGTTTTTGGAAGGTAGACCATCAAGAAATACCACGGTCATGACTTGGAGACAGGGAATGGAAAACCCCCTCTGAACATCTCTTGCCTTGAAAACCCCGTGGAGGTTGCCGTAAGTCAGCTGTGCCTTGACAGCAAAAAACAAAATGGTGATGGACGTGATGAAATGCTCTTACATGCGAAAAAGAATACATCTATCTAGAAAACTAAGTGTCAAGGAGAGGGGGCTATTATTATTTTTGAAGCAATTGTGAAGCCAGAATGCCAGCAGGAGGTTGGGGGCTATCCAGTGTTTTGCACGGAGTGTCATATGTGTGACTATCTGCCCACTGAACAGAAGTCTTGGGTGTGTGCCCGGTGCAAGGAGCTTCTGGTTCTCAGGGAGTGACTTTGCTCCCACGAGGCCAAGGTGGCTGACCTGGAGAAGCAGAGAAAGTCAGCGTGGAGAAGACTCTCATGGACTTGTTAGATATGTCCCACTCTGAATATGGCAGCCCTGCCGCTGTCAGGGAGCATGAGGGTCAAGAGGAAACAGGGCACCATGCTGAGGATAAGGGGAATGTGCCCTCAGAAGGGACCTCTTCTTCAGCTGGTGAACAGGTATCCTTTCGCATCAAGGCACCATCCCTTGGCAGGCAGGGAGGGGGGCTCTTGGTAGTTGGTGATTTGATCCTTAGGCAGAGAGACAGCTGGGTGGTGAACCTGCATACTGACCGTATGGCGACTTGCCTGCCTGATGCGAAGGTAGCAGACAATGCTTGTGTTCTAGATAGGCTGGTAGCTAGTTCTGGGAAGGAGCCAATGGCTGTGGTACATGTTGGCACCAACGATGTGGGGAAATGCAGTCGTGAGGTCCTGGAGGAAAAATTTAGCCTGCTAGGCAGGAAACTCAAGGCCAGGTCCTCCAAGGTAGCCTTCTCAGAAGTGCTACCTGTTCCACGCGCAGGGCCAGAGAGACAGGCACAGATCAGGAGTCTCAATGTGTGGATGAGACAATGGTGTAGGGGGGAAGGGTTCAAGTTTGTTAGGCACTGGGGTGCTTTTTAGAACAAGAGGGAGCTGTACAAAAGAGACGGTCTCCATTTATCCCGAGAAGGAACCAGGCTGCTGGTGCTTAAAATCCATAAGGTGGCAGAGCAGTTTTTAAACTGAATATTGGGGGAAAGCCAACAGGAGATGAAAAGTCTCTGGTTTGGGATGGCTTATCTCAAAGAGATGAAGGGGTAGCTGTTACTTTTCTACAAGGAAATGGATTAGAATTGTCCACTGAGACTGTGGCTAATGATATGGGCTGCCTGGCAGGGTCTCGAGGTAGCAAGAGGAAGGTTGCAGGCTTAATATGTATGGGAAATTATAGGTGTTTATATAAGATATGTGTTCAAGTCGGGAAAAAGAGATTGAGTTTCTAGACACTCTCAATGACTATGCTATGGAGCAGATGGTCACAGAACCTACCAGAGGAGAGGTGATCCTGGATTAGGTCCTAAGTAACACCCAAGTCCTGGTGAGAGATGTAAAAGTGATTGCACCACTTGGGAACAGTGACCATAATGTTATTGAGTTCAACATTTGTATAAATAGGGAGTTGCCCCAAAAGACTGACACAACCACTTCTAACTTTAAAAGGGGTAACTTCTCTGATATGAGGGGACATGTGAGGAAGAAACTGAAAGGAAAAGTAGAAAGTGTCAAAACCATTGGGGGAGCTTGGAGAGTATTTAAAACTACAGTCCTAGAAGCTCAGAAAAAATATAAGTGCTTGCCCACTCCAGAACCGCTGATTTCAGGAAGGGTGTTGAAAGACCTGAGTCAGATTGAGGTGATGGGAGAAGAGGTCCTACGACTGATAGACAACTTAAAAACTGACAAATCACCAGGCTCGGATGCCATACATCCGAGAGTTCTGAAAGAACTCAAATGTGAACTTGTGAATCTCATGACAAAAATATGTAATTTTTCATTAAAATCTACCTCCATTCCTGAGGACTGGAAGGTACCTAATGTCACCACCATCTTTAAAAAGGGTTCCAGAGGAGATTTGGAAAATTACAGGCTAGTCAGCCTGACGTCAATACCGAGTAAGTTGGTGGAAACTATTAATGAAAGAATTAGTAGGCACATTGATGAACAGAAACTATTGAGGCAGACTCAACATAGGTTCTGTAAAGGAAGATCTTGTCTCACTAACCTGTTAGTTTTCTTTGAGGGGGTGAACAAACACGTGGACAAGGGGGATCCAATAGATATTGTTTTTTTGCTTTTGATAAAGTTTTGCTTTTGATAAAGTTCCTCATCAAAGGCTCCTAAGGTCAAAAATCATGGGATAAAAGGACAAATCCTTTTATGGATCAAAAACTGGCCAATTAATAGAAAACAGAGAGTGAGTATAAATGGGCAATTTTCTCAGTGGAGGGTGGTAAGCAGTGGGGTACTGCAGGGATGAGTACTTGGTCCACTGCTTTTTAACTTGTTCATTAATGATTTGGAGTTGGGCGTAAGCAGTGAAGTGGCTAAATTTATGGATGACAGGAAATTGTTCAGGGTGGTGAAAACCAGTGAGGATTGTGAGGCTCTCCAAAGGGATCTGTCAAGGATGGGCGAGTGGCGTCAACGTGGCATATAGGGTTTAATGTGGCCAAGTACAAAGTCATGCATATTGGAGCCAAGAATCCTAAATACAAATACATGCTGATGGGGTCCAAACTGGCAGAGACTGACCAAGAGACAGATCTTGGAGTTGTAGTAGATAACTCACTGAAAATATTGAAACAGTGTGTGACTGCAATAAAAAAGGCTAATGCTATGCTTGGGACTATTATGCTTGGGACTCCTTGCACTCTCTGTGTGCTCGGTGCAAGGAGCTCCTGGTTCTCAGGGAACGTGTGTGCTCCCTTGAGGCCAAGGTGGCTGACCTGGAGAAGCAGAGACAGTCAGCTAGGCGCACAGAAAAGACTCTCGGGGACTTGTTAGCTACGTCCCACTCTGGATCTGGCAGCCCCGCTGCTGTCAGGGAGCATGAGGGTCTAGGGGAAACAGGGCACCGTGCTGAGGATAAGGGGAATGTGCCCTCAGAAGGGACCTCTTCCCCAGCTGGTGAGCGGTTATCCTTTTGCACCAAGGAACCATCCCTGGGCAGGGTGGGAGGGGGGCTCTTGGTAGTGGGTGATTCGA
>NW_015173691.1:150407-176215 GCF_001447785.1 Gekko japonicus | reverse complement strand
TGCAATAAAGAAGGCCAATGCTATGCTGGGGATTATTAGGAAGGGTATTGTAAACAGATCAGCCAATATCATAATGCCGCTATATAAATCAATGGTGCGACCTCATCTGGAATACTGTGTGCAATTCTGGTCACCACACCTTAAAAAGGATATTATAGCTTTGGAAAAAGTGCAGAAAAGAGCAACTCGAATGATAAAAGGGTTGGAACACTTTCCCTATGAGGAACGGTTAAGGCGCTTAGGGCTCTTTAGCTTGGAGAAACGACGACTGAGGGGTGACATGATTGAGGTTTATAAGATTATGCATGGGAAAGAGCAGGTAGAGAAAGAGGTACTTTTCTCCCTTTCTCACAATACAAGAACCCGTGGGCACTCCATGAAATTGCTGAGCGGTCGGGTTAGAACGGATAAAAGGAAGTACTTCTTCACCCAAAGAGTGATTAACACTTGGAATTCACTGCCACAGGAAGTGGTGGCAGCTACAAGCATGGACGGCTTCAAGAGGGAATTAGATAAGCATATGGAGCAGAGGTCCATCAGTGGCTATTAGCCACAAGGTATAGATAGGGACTCTGGGGCAAGTGATGCTCTGTCATCTTGGTGCTTGGGGGGGGTCAACAGTGGGAGGGCTTCTAATGTCCTGGCCCCACTGGTGGACCTCCTGATGGCACTGGTATTTCTGGCCACTGTGGGATACAGAGTGTTGGACTGGATGGGCCTTTGGCCTGATCCAACATTGGCATCTCTTATGTTCTTATGTTCTTAATTAAAAACAAATCAGCCAGTACCATAGTGCCCCTGTATAAATTAATGGTGCGGCCTCATTTGGAATACTGTGTGCAATTCTGGTCGCCACACCTCAAAAAGGATATTATAGCATTGGAAAAAGTGCAGAAAAGGGCAATTAGAATGATAAAAGGGTTGGAACACTTGCCCTTTGAAGGAAGGTTAAAGCATTTGGGGCTCTTTAGCTTGGAGAAACAATGGCTAAGGGGTGACATGATTGAGGTTTACAAGATTATGCATGGGATAGAGCAGGAAGAGAAAGAAGTACTTTTCTCCCTTTCTCACAATACAAGAACTCGTGAGCACTCAATGAAATTGCTGAGCAGTTGGGTTAGTACAGATAAAAGGAAGTACTTCTTCACCGAAAGAGTGATTAACACAGAGAATTCATTGCCACAGGAGGTGGCGGTGGCTACAAGCATGGGTGGCTTCAAGAGGGAATTAGATAAACATATGGAACAAAGGTCCATCAGTGGTTATTAGCCACGATGTATAGATAGGAACTCTGGGCCAAGTGATGCTCTGTATTCTTGGTGCTGGGGGGGGGCAACAGTGGGAGGGCTTCTAGTGTCCTGGCCCCACTGGTGGACCTCCTGATGGCACCTGGTATTTTTGACCACTGTGTGACTGAGTGTTGGACTGGATGAGCCATTGGCCTGATCCAACATTGGCATCTCTTATGTTCTTAACAGCAGCAAAGTCAGAGAAGAGGCTAAAAAACAAGGTATAAAAGAAATAATTATTAGAGGTTTCCTTACTGGATGGCTTTGTGACACAAGGCTAGACATGGTAGTTTTAAAAGAAAAAGGTTTAAAAATGTGCCCATATAAAAGGAAATTCCAAGGTTCTCAAAAGTGCAGAATGCTTGCATTTCAGGATACTCAAAATAATCAGTTTCTTTGTCTGGCTCTTGTGGTCTGAAGGAACTCTGAATAGCAACTAATTTAAAAGCTTGTATACCAATAGGAAGCAGCTCTACTTCAATGCATTGTGCCTGTGTTACTAACAGCTTTACTTGTGCTCTAAATCAATTGATTCATCTGTTTACTGCTTTGTATATTACAATACAATAGTGTTACTTCGGTTGTCCTTACTGACTGAAAGACATTTTAAAAAGTCACTTACAATCTGATTGAAAAATTAAGTGTGTATGTGTAGAGGGGCGGAAGCACTGGCAGTGATACCATTACGGACACATTTCTGGTTAGTGTTGAAAGAAAAGCTAAAGAAACAGCTACATGAATACATAATCTGCTGATATGCTTTTTTATTTTTAATGTAGTGGGAGCTGCAAATGCAAAAAAACCCAACTCTGTAAATCAACATGATATCCCTGCAAGTATGTAAGTGGGTGCTGGCTTTCCTACAATATGCAAGCATGATAATTAGCCGAAACAGTAATTGCTGCCTTTACGAGGAACTGCCACAGGACATCAAACATTAAGTGTGAGAACAAGACTGGGAGTTCTGTTTTTTGAAGCAGTTCCATGGCAGCACCACCTTTCTCTAGAGCAGGGACTGAAAAACAGTCTGCATATCTCCCCCCTCATAAGTTATGGTCCAACAATGAGATTTGTTAATAGCCAAGCATATGGATGTGTAATCATGCCACTCTTTGAGAAGTGCTTGCAGATGTGATAATTATTTTGTTTTTCCTTCGAGGTCTATTGTTAGATCTACCCATTATTCAACAACAACAACATAGCCAGCTTCATTCTAAAATGTTCTTTTCTTAATGGCTATTAGGTATCTGTCCATTTTGTACATGGTCAGAGAGAACATACACCCCCCCCCCAAAAAAAAAGATTTTATGCCTTGCTTCATCCTGAACAAAGATTCAGGGCTGCATGTAATGGATAATAGCAGAAAGCATCTTTGCATAGAGTTTGAAAAGTCAGAGTAATTACCTGCTTCTCCCAATTTACGCAGGATTTATAATTTTATCCTATTTTTATTCTAGCATTTTCCAAAAAAATTCTGGTAGCATTCATGGGGTTATCCCATTTTACTTTTACAGCAACACTGTGAAGTAGGTTTGGCTGAGAGTGCTTTTCCCAGTTCATTCAACAAGGTTTGGCTGAGAGTGCTTTTCCTAGTTCATTCAACAAGGTTCATGGCTAGGATGGGATGTGATCCTGAGTGCTGAGTGCACGTTCTAATGCTTTTCCAATACAACATGGGGCTGACCTACAGAAAGCAAAATCTGATTGATCTGCAAATCTGATTGATCAGATTGGATGTAAAAAATTTTAAAGGCACTGGTCTGGTGCATAAATTAGGTTGCAGAAAATAAGAGGAAGGTGGGTTTCAGAAACCATGATTTTGTTCTATTCAACAAACAAACAAACAACCCTCATCTACCCTGTTGTTGTTCAGTCGCAGTCGAGTCCTACTCTTCGTGACCCCATGGACCACATCACGCCAGGCCCTCCTGTCTTTCGTCGTGCTCTGGAGTTTGCTTAATTTCATGTTTGTTCCCTCGATAACACTGTCTAACCATCTTTGCCGTCCCTGTCTTCTTTGACCTTCAATTTTTCCCAGCATCAAGGTCTTCTCCAGTAAGTGCTCCCTTCTCTTTGGTGGCCTAAGTATTTCAGCTTCAGCTTCAGTATCTGGCCTTCCAGGGAACAGTCAGGGTTGATTTCTTTTAGGATTGACCGATTTGATCGCCTTGCAGTCCAGGGAACTCTCAAGAGTCTTCTCCAGCACCATAGTTCAAAAGAATCTATTCTTCGGCGCTCGGCCTTCCTTAGAGTCCAACTCTTGCAGCCATACAGTACTACTGGGAATACCATCGCTTTGACCATCTGGACTTTTGTTGGCAGGATGATGTCTCTACTTTTTATTATGCTGTCAAGGTTTGCCATCGCTTTCCTCCCAAGAAGCAGGCGTCTTTTAATTTCATGGCTGCAGTCACCATCTGCAGTGATCTTGGATCCCAGGAACGTGAAGTCTGCCACTGTCATCTACCCTGTACCCCACTGTGATTATTGCAACAGAAGGGAGAATTTGCAATTCTTAATACAATTTAGCATAGTGCATTAGAATAGTTACCAAGTGCTGAAGTATGCCAGCAACTTCTAAATGAACACTGGTAGGTTTCAGCATTTATGGTGACACCTAGTTAACAAGTAAGAATAGGGTAAATAACACAGGAAAGGGTATAACCACCTAGGGAGTGACATAGTTTGAACCCTGCCAATTCAGAGCTAGAAGTATATAGCCTTCACATACCAGCTGCTGTCATAATCTCACAACCTGTGCCTGGGATAATTCTTAACTCCATCTCCTGCCTTCATTCACGTTCCCCCTTTTCCTGAAGGAAGAAGAACCAGCGTTACAGTTGACAGCGAAAAGTGTGAGGCTGTTGGGAAATGCACTTTATTACACAAATACTGCAGCAGCAAAATATTTTAGGCACAAAATGGAACATACCGGTTTGATTTGAGAGAAGGACAGCATTAACTACCCTTTTACTAAAAACAGCTGTTCTGCTCTAATTTTCTAAGGCCCAGCAAGCAGTAGCTCTGTGTAGCAAGTCACTTGATTCAACTTGGAGCTATTCTGGACTAATTTTTGCAATGTCTAAGCATATTTGCCTTGGTGTTTAGTCACGCCGGTCACATGACCACGGAAATGTCTTTGGACAGCGCTGGCTCTTCGGCTTTGAAACGGAGATGAGCACCGCAACCCTAGAGTCGGATTCGACTGGCTTTCAAGCAAGGGAACCTTTACCTTTACCTTTAAGCATATTTGATAACTAAGATGAACTGGTCATATGGTGTTGCCTTCCCCCCTTTCTCCTGTTGTCTTTAAAGAAGCACGACAATTAAGCAGGTAATAACTTCTCTTACCACTTATTGAGATAGGAAAACCTTTTGCCCACTAAATTTTTACATGAGGAACAAAAGTAAGAAGGATGATATTTTATGAGGTAGTGAAGAAAGCGAATGTGCGGTTAATCAGTGCTGGCAGTGTTAACCCTCCATGATTCAAGAGCAGAATTCTTATGTGGCATTGAAAGTTGTCACCAATACCTACAAACTCCCCCATGGGATCATTAACAGCAGCTCCAGGCAAACACACATACCACTTTTCAGATTGAGACTTGTTTTAGTTAGGTCTTGTACCTCCCAGGAGTGTCAGCCTATGGTGAGGAGTCCATTGCCCTGTGGTATGTTCTGAAAGCACATGACGTTGCTACCTTGCAGTCTGGATTTGAACAGTGCCTGGATGGGAGATATTTTGGGAGCCATCCCATTGACACCACTCCAAGTTTCATGGTGGAAGAAAGATGGGATTTAATAAATGCGGAAGAGAAAAAGAACAGGTTTTCATACCTTGCTTTTCTCTGCCCTAAGGAGTCTCAAAGTGGCTTACAATTGCATTCCCTCCCCCTCCCCACAACAGGTTCCTTGTGTCATAGGTTGGGCTGAAAGAGTTCTGAGAGAACTGTGATTGTGGTCACACTGGCGGCTTCATGTGATATGGTGCCTCCTCTAATTGAACCAGTTTAAAGTGCTGCAGGGCATACCAGCCACACAGCACACCTTGCTGTGGGTTAGCCACACAGACATCCCATGGTCAAGCATCCACATTATTGCAGCACCTCAGCAATGAAGTGTGCTGCCCCCCCAAAATTTGAAATGCATGCATGCAAAAGTGTGCATGCATGTGAATATGCACACATGCACTCATGCACACACAGGCATTTTTTTTAAAAAACCCTCCTTAGCAGCAGGACATATCTGCAGGTTCAGTCTGCCAAATCCATTCTGCATACATTCCCCCACGTTCAGACATCCAGCCATGCTCAATGACTGTGTGGGGAACAAAACACCACTTGTGATATGGTGCCTTTTAACCGGGCTCCAAGTCATTCTATGACAGGATAAGTATGACTGGGGAATGCCTGACAGATGTGGCTGCCTGACTGTGCCCATTTGATCTGGAGGGGAGGAGTGTCTGTGCCAGACCAAACTGCTCGTGTGATCACAGCCTGTGACTGGCCCAAGGTCGCCCAGCAGGCTTCACGTGGAGGAGTGGGGAATCCAACACAATTTTGCAGATTAGAGTCCACCGCTTATCTTAACCACTTCACCATGCTGGCTCTCCTGTGCCATCACTTTTCAATGATGCAGCTAGTAGAAAGCACAGGTTGAATGAAGTTCACAGCTACAATGGGCAAAGAAGTTTGTACAACTTAGTACAATTGATCTGTAGGTACATGACTGGGTACATAACTATCTTTTGGACTTTCAGGGGAACTAGAATTGGTCAATAACCAGATCTATAAAACAGCCTTTAAAATAGGGTGAGGCCATTACACAAAAGTCACAGAAATGGAAAAAGACTGGGTCCAAGTTAAACAGGTAGAGATTAGCACATTTTGTCTGTGTGTCCCTGCAGGCAAATACATCCCTCCTGTTACATATTAGCTTTGAAGGGATGCAACAGCTGAACACAGCTGTGAACTTAGAAGTGCCATAATAAAAACAGCTCACCTGCACAAAATTTAGTTGTCCACCTGGGGTCACATGAGCATCTGCTTTAATATAATTGTTCTGCAGTCTGTAGTTGGAGATGAATAGTTGACTGTAAGAGAAGTATGAAACAAAGTGTACAGCTGCCTTTAGTAGGGGATACTGTACTGAAGTTCTCCTGCTTCCATTTCTTTGTCTCTATTGATTTCCATGATGTTATATTGCAACACTGTATTTCTTACAAATAGAATACTGTTTTCCCTGCCTTCTGTCACTGCCTTTCTTTGAATACAGTATGTGAGGAGAGAATGAGAAGAATTCACAGTAAATACCAGGAATGGCCACCAGACTTGCAAGACTGATCTTTAAAGATGTAATGAAGCAGTACCTGTCAGCACCATGTTAACACTTATGGCAAGGAAATGCTCATACCAAAACATGTGTTCCCTTCATTAATAATTTAACCCCCTTCATTAATTTCATTAATTTATCAATAATTTAATGATTCCATGTAAAATACAAAACATATGCCTTTATTTCAGAACTGAGGGCTTCTCCAAGATTTATAGCTCAGTTTGTATTACTGCGGTGGCTCAAGTGGTTAAGACGCTGAACTGCAGGCTGTGGAAGGTCAGTAGTTCAGCAGTTCGAGACCCTGCATGACGGAGTGAGCTCCCATCTCTAGTTCCAGCTCCTGCCAACCTAGCAGTTCGAAAGCAAGAAATTGCAAGTAGATAAATAGGTACCACTTCGGTAGGAAGGTAACAGTGTTCCGTGCGCCTTGGTGTTTAGTCATGCCGGCCACATGACCACAGAGACGGCTTTGGACAGCGCTGGCTCTTCGGCTTTGAAACGGAGATGAGCACCGCAACCCTAGAGTCGGACTTGACTGGCTTTCGAGCAAGGGAACCTTTACCTTTACCTTGTACTCTTAATTTCTTTTCTTTTTTGGAGCCACTTTTGATTATTTCAGCACATTTATATTGTGTCAGTCCAGTTCTCCTCTCAGTGCCATTTTCCTTCCCCTTGCCCTCATTTGCTCACACTGCCAGTAAATTCAGTTGGCTGTGAGGGACTCACGTGTTTTTGTTGATATCAATCCTTTGTGGCTGACATGATGAATTCACATAAGGCTTCAAACTAACGACATATGAGTCACCTCATCATGTCAGATTAAAGAGCCTGGTGGGCAAATAAGGCTGAGTATTGGAGAGACAAAAAACACCAAGAAGCAACAGAACCATCAGTCAAAGAAAGGCACAAAAGAGCAAGGAACAGTAACAAAATGTGACATTTGACAAGCTAGGTATTTTGATTGCAGCAAATGTTTTAGGTTCTGTTAAAATTAATCTTATTACAGAAAACATACACAATGTATGCTACGTCATGCTCACTTCATATCAAAGTAGGATTATTCATAATCAATACGAATATTTTTCATAAATATTAGTATAAATGATCATATCTGTATAAAAAGTGCATATGTTCTGATGGCATCATGATATTTATCGTTCCAAAATAAAGGGAATATAACCTTTTGAAAAATATTTATCGTTCCAAAATAAAGGGAATATAACCTTTTGAAAAATAAATTCATTCTGTATAATCTTTCTTTCCATCTGCACTTGTCTATAATACATCCTTTTTGACATTATGACTGCATTCCGTACCCTATAAAACCATTCATCAATGCAAGGCAATTAAAGTTTCTTTCCTCCCAATTTCAGACTATTGAAATTAGCGAATATTATTTGATATCTTCTCAGAAAAAAATTACAAAGCTTTCAGCTGCATGAAAAATAGACGATACAGATATTGAATGAGAGAAGAGAGGTAAATTATCTGAAATGCAAGACTTTTCTTGAAATCAAGACCTTATTATACAGAACTATATTTAGCCTCTGCTTCTCATTGAACTTACAACGCAGTCTTGTCACAGCAACTAGTCTGAAAGGTCTTGTCTAACAAAATAATAAAAGTCAGAAGTGCCAGTTAATTACATTTTTAGAAGCAGATGAGAGCTCACGGGTGGGGGGGAGTTGATGTTAAGAGTTCATATACTTTTATCCAAAGATACGTTGTACCATTATAAGATTGCTTTAGAGCGGATAACACAAATGAGACCTTTCTAATTGGTTCCCCATAATGTCTTACAAAATTGAGGCTCCCAACTTCCTTAGTTTTTTGCTTGCATTTTATAATGGAAATCATCTGTACTCTGCAGGTGATTACCACAGTTCTGCGATGGTGAAGGCACTTAGCATTGAGCCTTCTAACAGGACCCCAGGGAGTTACCTTTCTATCCACACAATTATAGATAAGCTTGGTCACATTCCTTTGCTCACACAATGTGTTTCTGGTAGAGGACTTCAATAGAAATCGCTTGTCAAGATCAGATCCAAGATACAATTCTCTAAAAGTAGATGCTATCCAAAGGTTATTTTTTGCAGAACTGCATGGAGTAAAGTTGTTTTTTTAAAAAGTGAATATTTACTAATTATATGATATTTCTGTAACACAATCATAAAGAAATCTCTTAACTCTGTGTCCTAACAAAAAAGTTCATTTAAAGTTTATTCTTTTACATGCTCTTGTGTTTATGTACCAGATTCAAAGAGATGGCATTGTGATCTATGTATATAGCAGATCTAAAAGTAACTTAATTTATATTAATAATTATTCAAGAGTCACTCAGAAATATGTTTCTGAGCAGCTTGTATTTGGAATTGAATAAAAGGCTAGGTCCATTAATGCCTGCTATCCAGGAAACCTCCATATAGCAGGGCAGAAAACCTCTGAAAGTGGCCTCTATGCCTTGTTTGTTGACCTACCAGGGCAACTGGTCAGCCACTGTGTGAAACAGGATGCTGGACTAGTTGGATCACTGGTTTGATCCAGCAGGGGTCTTCTTATGTCCTTATGTAAAATGTGTAGTTTCTAGATATTGAATTGTAAATAGGACTGCATTGATATTCACTTATTTATATTTTCAGGGTTATTATAAGACCAAATCCACCCATCACAGGCAAACCATGCAATAAACAATTTCCTTTCAGTTGCAGATCACCTTCTTCTAAGCTTGCTCCCTCCATGTGTTTGTTTCTATTGTTTCTAATATTACTAGCAGGTATTTAAACTCAAATCTTCATTTATAGTGTCATCCTAATCAGAGTTATACCCTTCAAAGTCAATGGGCTACAAAGGATGTAACTGCTTAGGAAGATACTATTAAGTCACAGAAATGTCCCCAAATAAAGAGAAATCTTTCACACATCCCTAATGCAATGCAGAGTTTATATGTATCTAGGCTATGGGTGAACTTCAGTTAAATGGATATGTACTACAGTCATTGTGTTAAAAAATTATCACATCTCTTAAGAAGCCAAATTTCAGCATAACTTATCATTGTAATTAACAGAGCTCAGTATTCTGGTAATGGAGCCCATCTAACTGCCACTTAGTGCAATTCTACAAGATGAACATTTCTGGGCATTCAAAGCTATTATTACCTAAAGGGCAACTGGACTCTGTGAGCTGGAGGCTTATCTGAAAAAGAAAAATTAATTAGCTACATGATTTAACTGCTATTGTTCTTTGTGGTCAGCTTGAGGCAATCATGAAATTGCTCTGCCAGCAGATTCTTTTAGTATAGATCTCTCTGTGAAGAACACAGTTCAGCATTAGTGTATGGAACTGTTCACCCAGCATAAGAAGTTATAGAAGTACAGTCACTGCTCATATCTTGAGGCTGACCATGTCATAATCAGGCAGCCATTATATGTGGCCTACCAATCTGAAACAGCCATATATTGTAGTTTGCCAGGTGCCTGACATTCACACTGTTTTCAAGCCTATCCCTTATGTGATTATAAGTTAACTCTCAGTGACCTTTCCTCAGTGATGGGAAGAGACCTCCACTATTGACCTGAACTTGTGTGAGCATCACTGTTGAATAATCCAAAATACTGCATTTGAAGGTGTTCAACAGGAAGCTCACTAGGGCTGCAGTCACACACACTAAATAATCCACTTTCAATCCACTTTCAGTGCACTTTCCAACTGGATTTTTACTGTGTGAACTGGCAAAATCCAATTCAAAAGTGCATTGAAAGTGGATTATTTAGTGTGTGTGACCGCAGCCTAAGTACATGGGTACACATCTACCAGCTGGCCTCTCTATTGCTTGGCGCTGGCCCACTCATTTCCAGGCTGTAGGAACTGAAACTGAATATGCTGCACTGCCCATTTAAATGTTTTAAATTGTTTTAATATTGTATTTATTGCCTCTTTGAATTATTTTAAGATTGTATTAAATTCATTGTTATAAACCGCCTGGAGCCCACTTGTGGGAAGGGCAGGATATAAATTAAAATCATTTAAAAAAACAACATGTGTTTGTCCTTCCCTATAAGTTCCTCTAAATCACTGAGACATATTTTAAAAGGGGTGGTGGGGTAACTTTCCACACTGGCTACTTCAGCCTATCAATCATGGATTTTACTTTTTCTAATCTTTCCCAACATAGCTCCCTATCAAGTTGCATGGGAACTAGTTTTTACCATCAGAAGGCCAAGAAAACTACAGTTCCCATCTGCCCCAGTAAATTCTGACCATGGACCATGAGCTGTCTGTGGTATGATGAATGCCACCGACCATGCTGACAAAAATAAGATGACATACAGCCTGTTTTAAATCAAAAACAAATTGACAATCTGAGAGTATAGTGTGGTGTCTTGAATCAAGAGAAAATGAGCACAGCAAGCAGGGTGAGTTTGATTATCAAGTGCATTATTTGTAAGGACTGCAGCATCATTGACCTGCCATTAATTCATCACACCATCAGACAGCAACATCTGTTACCCATTCCCCAAGTCGCCAGCCTCCTGCACTCACTCCTCTTCCAGCACAAATTCCTAAACAGTAGTAAAAGTCCGCCACAAATGGTTCTAGGGCTCCTTTCTTGATGTCTGATCATTCCACCGCACTATCAAGCTGCAATGGAAGGGAAGTGTCCCTTCTATTGCGGCCCCATTTTTTTTTACCCCTTAGCAATATGCACATAACCACAACTGCAAGACGACGCAGCACGGCAGGAGCCCGACGGGACGCATAGGCAGAAGCCGCAGTCCGAAAGCAGTGCGCGCCAGAGGAGGAAGCATCAGACCCTGCCTGTGATGGTCGCCAGTCGCCCGGGACTACGGCTGAAGCCACCGGATGAGGAGGAAATACGCCACTTGGGTGCTGTTAGGTAACCCCCTCCCCAGAAAAATTGTGGCCCTAGTCAGGTAACAAACTACAAAAGTAGTTCAGTGTAAACCGCTCTGAGACCCATTGGGGGTCATGGGCGGTATAGAAATCAAATGTGTAAATGTAAATGTATAAATGCCGTCTAAATATTAATGTACACCTGTGTGCTCCTGTGCCTTTTGGGGGGGGGAAGGTTCAGGAGCCCAGGGGTTGCTAGGGGTAACCACGAAGAAAACTACACATACACAGAAAAAAAAAAATTAAATGCCCAATGATTCATGTATGCATTCATGCACATGTGCAATGGACAAGGCAAAAAAACAAACACCGAACCAGCAGACAGTGCTCTCTGTGGTTGTTATGCAGAAAACGTCTGGACAGTCCTCAATGGGGTGACCATGCAGTGAGAATGGTAAGGGGGGATGTCTGGATATTCTTCTATGGAATACAACAAGAACGGATCAAATTAGAGGTGTGATCAGAGTGCAGTGAGCTTGATGTCTGATCACACCCCTTGTAAATTTGCACTACCTTTATAAAAAACATTTTCTTTAAAGTAATTTGAGATGACTAGAACACGGCAGCTTTTGTTTGGTGATGGCTATTTCATGTAAGAAGGTCAGCATTTTTATTACGCAGTTGCCAAAACGTGATCAAATCAGTGTTAGTCAGCCATCTGGCTAGACCAGGGGTCCTCAGTGTGGTGCCCTTGGGTACCATGATGTCCACTGAGACCTTTCCTGGTGCCTGCCAAATGTTTTCAGAAAGTGGATGGGGACAGGTGGGGCTTTTGCCCAGCAGGCCATCTGACTGGCTGTGCAGATTTGGTTTGGCCTGGCCTAGCATCCCCTTCACACTTTCCTGGGATCTTCCCATGGAATTAATCTGTTTCCTGGTTAATGCACATACGATGGAACTGCACAGATAGCTTACTAGGTAGCAAATGGTTTAAAACAGAATTGTTCAGAAGGGAATTCTATTATGGGAATAAGGCTGTAGTAGAATGGAGAATGATTTTATAAAGGGAACAATACTGTAGTCTATTCCACTGTTTATTGTATATATTATCTAGCGCTTGCTGCATTGTTTCTACTTTTGTAATTTAATTTTTGCATCATTTACGGCTTACCTTGTCTGGGGTTTTTTGCATTGTTTTTCATTTTTGTTATTGTTTGTTGAATGTCTTGTGCTATTTGATTACATTTTACACTGTGTAATTTGTCTAGACTTTCAGTGAGAAAGATGGGCTACAAATAAAATAAAACAAATAAATAAGTCCCGATGTCAGCTAGCTGCCATGTTTTGCTTGTTCCCTTCTCTGATCCTGGAGCTATGGCGCATGCTTCATAGCTTGCTCGCTGCTCTGCCGCTTGCTGTAAACAGAGACAGAGAGACCGTGAGAACCAGTGCTGCCAGATTGAGTTATCTGTCTGACCTTGTGACAGGGGGAGGGCTTGTGTTCCACCACAGGTGTGAATTTTTCGGCTCTCATGGGGCACTGAGACTCTCCCACTTATTATGTAACCTCCCGCCAGGAGAATTCCCCCGCACACGCTCGGACTTAATTTGCTTAGCCATTTCCCTCATCCTGCTATTTGTAGGGATGTTTCCACCCCATGGTCATTTCCTAACAATAATCTTGTGGACATGGTAACAGACTTGTAGTCTAATAAAGCATAACGCTTCCCTGGAAACATGTGTGGAGATTTACTTGCTGTTGAACCTGACACCCATGAACTCAGTGGGGCTAAATTCCACATAAATGTGCTGATGACAGTTACCATGCTGGCTTCCCTTTAGCCAGCTGGTAACTAACCTGAGGTGTCTAAGTCAGGGAATGAAGAGCAAATATTTCAGAGTAGTATAGTTGCTCTATTATGTTCCTCAATATACCTAATTTGCTCCTATCTGGGAACAGCGGCTTTCTAGACACCAGTTGAAGATGAATAGAATAGAGCAGTATCTACAAGCTTATGTCAAGGCTTTAATTCCTTTATATAAATTATGGAAGTTATCTTTCTAGGGTATGTACAAGCAGAATCATAAATGGAATGGTCTAGAAAGCTTTTCTCCTTAGAGGTTTAGTTCTCTATATTCAGATTGATTATCTCACTGCTGTCTGCTGTTTCTGACTTGCTTTGGTTCCCTCTGTCACTGTTTGATGTGCTTTCCCTCAGACATCTCTTTGATGTTTTTAAAAAGCAAAAAGAAGCATTGAGGAGGCCAGAAGAGGATTAGGAGTAAGCAAGCTCTCTGGGAATGGAAATATTTGAACACCTTTTTTTTCAAGGTGAACACCTAGTTGTTGAACAATTTCTCAGCCATTGAGCCAATTCTGTCCAAAAGGAAGTACAATTCTAGCTAGAATAGGAGGATTCTCCATTGTTTATAGGAGGCATTTCTGCTCAATGTGTATGTGTGTGTGTGTGTGTGTGTACATACAATCCTCATGACAGAAAAATCAAGCTTAAACCCAATTAATCTCCATGGAATTTAAGCATAATCAATTATGCACTGGCTCAGAACCCCCCCCCCCTCAAAATGGTCATCTTCAGCTCTTTTAAAAAGCAATTTACTGCTTTCTCCTTTTTAAGATTTCTTGTGTTTCCCAAGAATTTTTTTAAATGGGGCCCTGTTCTCCAAGTGTACTATTTTGAGCCAACATGGTATAGTGGTTAAGAGCAGTGGCCTCTAATCTGGAGTAGTGGCTTTGGTTTCCCACTCCTCCCCATGAAAGCCTGCTGGATGACCTTGGGCCAGTGAAAGTTCTCTCAGAACTCTTGCAGCCCCACCTACCTCATAAAGTGCCTATTCTGGGGAGAGGAAGAGAAGGAGACTATAAGCCTCTTTGGGACTCCCTAGGTCAGAGAAAAGTAGGGAATAAAAACCAACCTTTCTTCTTCTATTGGGGTGCAGGTGCACAAAATCTCTCTGTTTTTGAACATGAGACTATAGACTGTAATGTCAATACAGATTAGTTGCATACCTGTGCAAATAAGATTTGAGGCAAGCACCCAAGGCACTGGAGGACTAGCAATGTCTGTATCACCTTGGTGGATTGGGCTCTTTTTGTAGAAAAAGCCCAGCAGGAACTCATTAGCATAATAGGCCACACCCAGCAGCAGAAACTTATTAGCATATTAGGCTACACCCCTGACAGCACAGCTCATTAGCCCATTAGGCCGCACCCCCATGTTACCAAAAGTGTGGTCATCCAGCCACACCAACCATTTGCTTTTTATTCTATTTAACTTGTATGTTGTCCAAACCCAGGGCTTTTTTTGTAGCAGGAACTCCTTTGCATGTTAGGCCACACACCCCTAATGTAGCCAATCCTAATGAGTTTCTGCTGTTGGGTGTGGCCTATTATGCTAATGAGTTCCTGCTGGGCATGGCCAACTCAGGAGCCAGCCGGGACTCCGTTCCTGTGCGTTCCTGCCCCAAAATAGCCCTGGTGGATTCTAACAACTGCCAGTGACAAGAGAATTTAATAAGGTAAGTGAATAAGAAAGCTTCATCTAAGAAGAGGCGGGGAACCATAACTGGGTTCCAAGGAATTACTCTTTAACTAGCATTTTAAAGCTTGGTAGTAAAAGTAGTTGCCAGCTCTGGCTTGGCAAATTCTTGGAGGTTTGGAGGTGGTGCCTGAGAAGGGCAGAGTTTGGGGAAGGAGAGAACTCGGTGAGGATCTGATGTCCCATCATCTGCCCACTGACATTGCTATATTCTCCTGGTACTATGTATTCTAAAGATCACTTGTAATTCTGGGGGAGTGTCAGGCCCCACATGTGACTGGGAACTCTGGTAGGAATGCATATGTTCCAAGCCCTTCTTCCCAAGGAGCTCCTAATACAGTCTGAAAATTCGGCTTCAGTTGGATTATCCTTTGTCCATCTTCTACTGATGCCCTTCCAGCTCCTACGAGCTGGTTCGTGGCTGTAGTTTCCCCTTGGAACTCTTTTTCTTCTGTTTCCCTTTCTCTTCCCTCTCCCTCTCCCCTTCAGGGAAAAAAAAGGCAACTGTTTTTTAGGTCAAAGTCAGGGGCTCTCGGGAGACATAGCCCTATCTCAGAATTACCACTGCATTGACATGAACGACCAAGATCATTTACCAGTGGTTTTATAAAGATATATGAACGACAAGTTTGAACAAAACCTTTGCATCCCTTAAATGTCAAGTTTCATTTAAACGGAACAATAATGTTGTTTATGAAAGAAAAGAATGTGTGCTTTTCACTTAGCTAGAGTATGAGATACCCTTGCTCTTACTGTTGCATTGTGTGCATTCACCTTCAAAGCATTGGCTTTATATTCATGACATTTCACAGCAAGCAGTGAGAACTTTGAGAGTAAATAACTGAATGTCTGGCCTGCTGAATGCTGACTGCATGTGTGGCATCTCCTTTAGCATTCCAAGTCACAGAGGAATTAACTGAGGAAATAGCACTGAGTTTGTAATACAACCAAACAGTACTGCATACGGCAACAAATAATTATGAATTTCAGCAATTGACTTGCTCGCCTGTTAAGACCCAAGACCTCCTTTCCATGCTTCAGTGAGGCAGGTGATGACAGAACATAGATTTTTCAGTGGTGGCATCTTTCCTGCCAAATGCCCTTGAGGTTCACCTGGCACCTATGCCACCTTTTCAAGGCAACTTAAAATTAAGATGGTGCCAAGCCAAAACATTTATTTTTACCCACGTTTTTAATTATGGCATTAATTGTAAAAAAATGTTTGTATAGTGTGCTCAAGCCCGAGAAGTGCACTATGGTCTATAAGGCAGCTGTCCTAAGAGTGCTTTCCTGGAAGTAAGCCCTGTGAAGGAACAGACTCACAAACCCCTTTCCCTGAGGTCCTAGGAACTCAGAAAAGTACTGTGGTTATGCCAACTTTCTGGCTTGTAAAGCTACACCCTTCCCTTACTCTTAGGGAATACGAAATTGCTCTATGGGTAGTAACTGCTACTACCAATCAATCTGAAAGAGTATCTCCTCCTAATAGATGGATTTATACGTCTAGCACTCTGTATTTGCTTTGCTGCTTAGAGGGTCTGCCTAGATGCCACATCTCCTCTTCCTTTGTACTAACTAGTGTGGGTAAAATAAATCACATCATCGCAATTTGGAGGTCAAGGTATGGTGAGTTCATCTCTTACCCCTCCCTTTTCTGCTGTTTTGATAGCAATACCATTAGCAACTTTTGATAGCAAGACATGACAATAAGTCATGGTAGATTTACAGAACTCAGGCTTCAAATATTCAAAATATAAATAAGTTTCATAAACAAAAATAAAAAGAGAACAAGTGGTCTGCTCAGGGATAAGGCTGAGAAAGGATACAAAAAAGGGGTGAAACATACAACACTCTAAAACCTAAACTCTACACTTATCTTAAACTATGTTTAATTAGTATAGGCTAGTAAATCTTGAAATTGTAGCATATAAATGTCCATCATTACATTAGTTCCCAGGGTTCAGATTTCTCCCAGTGTCCCTTAACATGTGGTCAAGATGGTATCCCTAGATACTAGTAAGTTTCATAAACAAAAATAAAAACAAGTGGTCTGCTCAGGGATAAGGCTAAGAAAGGATACAAAAAAGGGGTGAAACATACAACACTCTAAAACCTAAACTCTACACTTATCTTAAACTATGTTTAATTAGTATAGGCTAGTAAATCTTGAAATTGTAGCATATAAATGTCCATCATTAAATGTGGTCAAGATGGTATCCCTAGATACTTAGTCCTTCATGTCTTATGCCTCACTGGCCAACAGCTGAAATAAGAGAGAGCTTCTTCCTCATGTCCTGAGTGTTTATAATTGCCCCTTTGAGAGTCCATCCCCATCCTGGGGTCGATCCTGATTTTCCTGCCTCAAGAGGAAGAAAATACTATTCAGATTTATGACTCTTCCATTTTCTGTCTGCTAAGGGTTGTTCTGTAATTTCCCCCCTCTTTTATGACTCGTGGAATTTTTGTTAATTTCTAATGATTTCAATAGTGTTTTATGATCTTATCATGTCTCACTTTGTAAGCTGCAAGCAGATTCTCCTGGAAAGGGAGCATAGAAATTTTCTAAACAAATAAACCAGCAGTTTGGACTGAGAAGCAGATATTGCCCTCTCTCAGCTGCATGCGAGTTTGCAGCTTATGTATTTTGTCCCACAGAACTCACTGAGAACAATTCCTCAGTGTTTTGAATACCTGCCAGCCCAATCATATGTGAGGCGTCTGATGGATCAAGGCTATCAATTATGATATTTAACAGTCTTTGAAAAATTATCCATTTCAATAGACAAGAAGATTCATGTTTGGACCTTATAAAGTTCTTTGGGAGCAAATCAAGAAGTATATGATTAAGTGAAAATAAGAGACTGAGTAGACTGATTCATTTTGCTTTTTGAATTGCAATAATTCAAACTGTAACAGTAGTTGTTCAGCGAGATTTTGTGCACCTGCACCCCAATCGTTTTAAAATAATCATTTTTAAATGGTAAATATAATTAATCTTGCAGGAAATGTCTAAAGAATGCAATTTTGTATGTAGGAAGAGATGTGAGCAGACCTGTACAATAATTTTCTAAAAAAATTTAATTTGACAGGACTGGGCCTATGATCTGCATCATGTTAAATTAAATAAGATATGTACTTGATAGCTATTGAGAATTAATCCATGGTCACAGCTGCAAAGCAATTTTCAGTAAGGTACTGTAAAGTACTGGAGTGCTCACTGTCTTACAAATACTGTACAAATACTGTACACTGTCTACAATACAAGAACTCATGGGCACTCCATGAAATTGCTGAGCAGTCGGGTTAGAATGGATAAAAGGAAGTACTTCTTCACCCAAAGAGTGATTAACACTGGGAATTCACTGCCACAGGAAGTGGTGGCGGCTACAAGCATGGACGGCTTCAAAAGGTAATTAGATTAGGGAAGCATATGGAGCAGAGGTCCATCAGTGGCTATTAGCCACAAGGCATAGATAGGGACTCTGGGGCAAGTGATGCTCTGTTATCTTGGTGCTTGGGGGGGTCAACAGTGGGAGGGCTTCTAATGTCCTGGCCCCACTGGTGGACCTCCTGATGGCACTGGTATTTCTGGCCACTGTGTGATACAGAGTGTTGGACTGGATGGGCCTTTGGCCTGATCCAACATTGGCGTCTCTTATGTTCTTATGTTCTTAAGGGGAAATTTACGAGATAGCTCACTATGCTTGCATGTCACCATTAATACATTATATCAGTCAAAGAAGGATAACTGCTTTGTCAGAACTGGACATATTTTTTATCAATTATGATTAATTGTTAATGATTAATAATTGCTTTTATTAATATAATCATTGGTAAATCATTGGAAAACATAGCCTATATGGATACTATATTATGTATTTTACCTTACAAAAAGTTTACAGCAATTAATACAAATAAAAAACCTTATAATTTAAGAAACAGGAGGTGGTTCTCATGATGTCTCATTCAACACTGTTTCCTTGGTGTCACCTCAAGGCATATGAGGAGAAGAACTCTCATCTGGAACTCGATCTGGGCATTATGGAAAAGCGCCTGGCTACTGCCTCTTCTCCCTTTGGCCTCAGCAACAACTTTCAGTGCTTAGTAGAAAAGGACTGTTATGGATCTAGGTATGATAGGTGCTCTCGAATAGGTGCTTTTTTTTAATTTCTCTGGCCTTTCTGTACATGATATATATGGTTAATATTCTGAAAAGCTTGATGTATATGACTGTGTGCATCTGTACATATATTAAAAAGCCTTCATGGACAACCATCTCTATGGCATAGTTCTGCTCTTATTGTGTTTCTTAGCCCCACTAGCATGGCAGAATGATAGGCAATACCTTCTATACACAGAGATAGATAAATTAAGGTGATAATAAGGAATTGGGATGAGATTTTCATGGAGGCAGATTATTTATAAAGGGATAGTATAAATCTGTGTCTGTCCCTGAAATATTGAAACCATGAGTGTCACCTTGAATCAGTGATTTCACTTCCCAGTTCTGTAATTCAAATGTACAGGCCACACTGGCTAAAATAATACATTATATTTTAAAATGGCTCTCTTCCACTTTCTTCCAACAGTAACAACAGCCTAGGCCGGAATGGGTGGGATAGAAAACAACGAAAATAAAAAAATAAATTCACCAGAAACACATTTTATGCTGAAGAAAATAAAATTCACCAGAAACACATTTTATGCTGAAAGATGTTCTTAGGATCACTTTAAAATGCTTTTAGATGCTAGCACATATCCAACTCACTATACTGGAGTAGGTGGATCTTTGATCCCAATCCTGTAACATCTCTTATTCCTGTGATCCCTCTAGTGGTCAGATAATGAATGGTGGATTATATTTAGTCATTAAACAGATGACAAATGTTAAAAATTAGGGGTGGATTCAGCTCTTGTCCCAGGCTGAACTTTGATGATAAATTATTTTGCCAGCTGGGAGAGTGGGGTGGGGGCACAGCTTGGTTGCCTAAGAACGGCAGTCTATTCTGTAGTTGCTAGGCAACCATAATGTTATCTCCCTGTTCCATTCCATCCTGACAGATCTGGCAAAATGCTCAGTCATAGTAGACAGGAAGCATTGTGTCTTTTAGTGCTAGGAATGACTACCAAGAGCAACAAAAGCCATGAACTCTGCTTAGGTATAGCAGCGTGTATCTGTGTCTCATTCAAAATTCAGAATAAATTTGGGAGATCCTGCTCAAGTAAAACATCTAAAAAAAATTGACTAAAACCCAAGCAGCATTGATAAGACAACTGATATTTCTTACACATCCACAGACTGTCAGCAGATTTCACCAACAAGCAATCGGAAGTTAATTTGGAGCCCTGCTTTGGACCAAACATTTGAGTAATTCTGAAAGAAACCAAAACCTTTATGGATGAAAACAGTCTATTTCATAGAGATTATAGTATGCCACATGCAGAGAGAAATAGCAGATGAGGTTCACTATGCTAGCAATACCTGCAAAGGAAAAAACACATTTAGTAGTACTTTAGCATTCAAATCCAAAATTAGTGGGTTAAATCCCTGTTCATGACCCTTTCAGAGAAATTGTTGCAAATGCAGCCTTAGATAACATCCACAGCTTTGCAAACTATACAGATCAGGCAGCAGCATTAGGTCTCTAGCTTCCCACACAGTTTCCAGAAATCGTTCTGAAAAGCCAGTTTTGAAAACGCAGCTCCTGCCTCTGCCTTTACCTCCTACAGAAAGTCTGGGTGACATATTAAGAGGGCTTGCCACTAATTCATTTGCAAACTCCTGCAACGTGCGAACATGAAACCAATTCATGCACATTCAAACAGGAATGTTTTTGAAAACATGTTGGAATGAGTGATTTTATTACTGAGTGCTTTATACTGACTGCCGTAAAATACAGAATATGGGCCTGATGGAATTCAAATATATAATTTCTCTTCTCTCCTCAATAGTATCTTTGAAGTTGTAACAAAGCCAGAGAATTTCTGCTTCAGTGCCTGAAGATCAACTGGAAAATAAGGGATTGGAAACCAGAAGAGTCCAGTCAGCAAAAGATACCTGATTTAGCTGTGGTTAGTTGGTGAAACCAGGATTCAGCTTGCAGGAAGGGGTGTGCATTATGACATTCCCAAGCTGAAAATACACAGAAAAATCACTGCTTTAGGTTGTTACAGTAGCTTTCCAGAATGCTATTACAAATCTGGGATTGTTAGTATAAAGAAACCATCCTCTCTGAAAATTCTGGCTTTATTCTTGTTTGTTTGTTTGAGTTTGGGTGCTTACCAAGCCAGCAGCAACATGCACATATGCTTATAGTGTTTCCTTTGATTTGACTGATCCTGGGCCAAAGCTTTTCTCCCTCCCAATCAGATCCTTGCAAGGGAAGAGTACAGCGTGCTTTAGGCAGCTGGGTTGGCTTCAGCACTTAACAGTTGAAACTGGTAGGGGCACTCCTAGCAGCGGCTCCCACCTGTTTATCCAGCAGTTAAGTCTGGTCCAGTAGCCACCTACCCAAACTATGGACCAATTCCTTCAATAGGAGTGCAATCCCTTCCAGAAGAGGTGATGCTTTCAATCCTGGGTCAGACCTTCCTCTCACCAATAGCCCTTCCACCTGGGATTCAGGTTCAGTTTATTAACCCGCATCAACTCCAAAACTGCCTCTAGACACCATTTCAGAGTTTCTATTTGCTGGGATTCAGGTTCAGTTTATTAGCCCGCACCAACTCCAAAACGGCCTCTAGACACCATTTCAGAGTTTCTATAGCCTCTCCAGATATAGATGCACCAAAAGTGCAAAATAGAGATGGCAACCCAGACCTTACACAGTCATTTCATTCAGATGTAGAAAAGCATGGGGAACAAGATGGGGCTTAGTGGGACTCCATAGGTCAGAGGCTAAGGGCATGAATAGCAGTCTCCCAGCACCACTTTTTGAAACCTACCTTCTAGGTGCGACTGGAACCATAGCAAAATGCTAGTTCCCAGTCCCAACCCTGAAAGGTTGTCCAGAATAGGGTTGTCATTCCCCAGCTGGGGACAGGGGATCCCTGGTTTGGAACCCCTCCCCCTGCTTCAGTGCTATCAGAAAGGGGGGAATGGCCACAGGGTGCTCCTCTCCATCAGGGAATTACCCCCCCACACACACACACATACACAACATGCCTACCTCACCCAGAAGTTACATAGGCACATTGGTGATGCTCTGGTTTTCAGGAAAACTCTATGGTAGGATTAGCTTCAAACCATAGAGTTTTGCCCCAAAACCAGAGTGTCACCCCCCAACATCACCAACATGCATACATCAATTCTGGGTGATGTAGGCACATTGCACCCAACGTCCCTGGCATGTGTATATCACTCAGAGGGGATATAGGAACATTATGCTTCTTCCCTTCCCTCTCCTGGGGCCTCCTGGTAAGTCCCCCACTAGCTTGTCAGCCAGACCTGGCAACCCTAGTCCATAAGGATACCATGATCAATAATATCAAAAGCCATTAAGAGTTCCAGGAGAAATGGAAGAGTTGCACTCCCTTTGTACATCCCCTGGTGCAGGTAATCCAACAAGGATATTCATTTAATATAGTTTAACACAGTATGTTGCCACGGAGCAATGATTCTTTTCCACTACAGGATATGGAGGCAAAGGACAAACAAACGGTGAAGGAAAATAGATTTTATTAAATAGCTTAAGTAGTTGAGAGAAGAAAATCACATCTACAGAACAACTGAAACAAGAAAATAATATGCTTACATCTCTTCAGCTGTCAGGAACCCCTGGAGAACAACAGTAGATGTACCCCCTGGAACTGGCCCACTGTAACATCACTGTTGCGCTGTTTTAGTCTGTGCTGTGATTCCATCTCACAGCTATTCCTGAGGCTTTTTATACTTATCTTAAGAGTCACATTTCACTGATGCTTATAATATTACATAACTGAGCATGGCAGGAATGATACATCTCAGACTCTCCCAAGGCCAACTGATTAGCAATGGCATGGGGCAAGTGTCCAATATATGTAACTGTGCTACATTCCCACTACTCCCTTTACCCCACACCAGATGCATAAGTTTAAAAATATAAACAACACATACTCCCTAGTTCAGTATATCAACCAGAGCTACATGGCAAAACACAGACAGTGTTCCCACTAAGCTGCGTTAGTGTGAGCTAGCTCACAGGTTTTTAGCCTCCAGCTCACATATTTTTGCCTTAGCTCAGGGAGGATGGCTCCAGAGCCAACTAATTGATGCAGGAGCCAAATTGCTTGCTCACAACTTTAATGTCAGGAGCTCACAAAGTAGAATTTTTGCTCACGAGACTCCACAGCTTAGAGGGAACATTAGGCTTCAAGTCTGTGAGGTAGCTTAAGCACAAGTGGAGAAACTGTGGCACATCACCTGTCTTCTTTAGATGAAAATGGTCTTCCACAATTTCACTACACATGGCCATGGTTTCACATCTGAGAAGAACCTATGGATTGCATCCTGCAGCTCATGCTGAGGAACCTTCTTCAACAAAGGAGGCCTTCCTCCAGTGCTCCAGTGGAACAAGGCTCCTGCAGCCGAAGCAAGGTTCTTCACTTAGTGGATGGGAATCACAGCATGTAATGCAGTGTTTTCTCAATTTTTTTTAAAATAACCTGTTCCCAAGTTCAACTACGTTAAAATGTCTTAAAGACTTGCTTTGAATGTTGAAACAATACACTATTGAAGCTGTTTTCTATTATGACCTGGCTTAGAAAATTATAATGTGCTTCCCATCTAATAGAGTTCCACGGTCTAATTTGGTTTTAAGAAGCTGAGTCAGAAAGTGACTTCACGCATGTTGATATTTCATATTAACCAGAAGCATATATAGGGGATGTGCCAGTTACTCAATCTGAACCCTTAGCTGCTTAAGTGATTAATATTCTCTGTTTGTAATCTCTGCATTTCTATCATTTGTAAATTTGGGTGTGAAAGGTAATGGGAATAACAAACTTATAACAAACAAGAAGCTTGATAAAGAATTCTGTGGTTCGTGCACTGTATGTTCGTGACTGATAACACTGGTAGTGGGTATAACTGGGAACAAGTGTTATGGAAAATGACCCCTTATCATTCCATTTCATATTTCATTTTGACTTATTGGATCAGTGGCAATGAACATTTTCCCCAATTGCTATTCAGTCTGGTTTGTGCATGTACATTCTGATTTACAGTGGCTCTGTCACTTTGGATCATCTTAATGCTGAAGATATCCAACTGTGTGTGTGTGTGTGTGTGTGTGTTATTGAAGCTTTCTTTGCCTTTCAGCTGGGGTCACTACAAAATGTCAAAAGTAACAGATACTGTTGACATTGCCTGATAGTCCAGAAAATAAGAAATTGCACCATCGGAATTGGATCGACTTCTATTGGAGCAGCTGGATGCAAATGTTATACTCACCCAGAGGTCCTCAGTGCTGCACCCTTGGGCACCATGGTGCCCAATGACATCTTTTCTGGCACCCACCCACCCAGCATTTTTATTTCATTGTATGTATTTAAAACATTTCTGTGCCACCTTTCTACCCAAATAGGGTCCCCAAGGTGATAAACATCAAAACACTAAAATATCTAAAACATGAAAACAGCACAAAAATAAGAAATATATAAAATATTTAAACAATTCAATAAAAACATATAGATGTACAAAAATAACACAACCAGAGAGGGTGGACAATAAGAGTTGCCAGGGGTACAATTTCACTTATCCCCAAAGAAACGCAAGACTTAACGTAAAAAAATTATAGACCAATTTCTCTTTTGAACAATGATTATAAACTCTTTGCAAAAATTATTTCAGAAAGGCTTAAGGTATACTTACAGGACGTTATTGAAGAAGAGCAAGCAGGTTTTTTGCCCAATAGACAGATAAAGGACAATTTGAGAGTGGTGGTTGACGCAATTAAGTATTATAAGAAACATCCGGAGAAAGAAGTTGGTTTCTTCTTTGTAGATGCAGAAAAAGCGTTCGATAATTTAAATTGGGATTTTATGTTCAGTGTGATGGAAAAAATAGACGTTGGGGAACATTTTAAGAATATAATAGAAGCAATTTACTCGGATCAAAAAGCAGCATTGGTAGTCAATACTGAAACGACAGAGTACTTTAAAGTACACAAGGGGACAAGACAGGGATGTCCTCTGTCCCCGTTATTATTTATATGGATTCTTGAAGTACTGCTGAGACAAATTAGGGAAGATAAAGAAATTAAAGGTTTAACCAATAAAGGCTTTTCTTATAAATACAGAGCTTTTGCTGATGATGTGATGTTTATGGTTGAAGATCCTATACGGAATTTGCCATTGTTAATGGAGAGAATAAAGGAGTTCGGAGACCTTGCAGGCTTCTATGTAAATAAGGACAAATCTAAGGTGATGTGTAAGAACATGATTGGAAAAAAACAAGAGGAGCTACAGAAGTTGTTACACTGTGAAGTGGTGAAAAAGACTATTTAGGTATTGATTTGACAATGAAAAACATAGATCTTTACAAGAACAATTATGACAAACTGTGGCCCAAAATACAGCAGGACATCAAGCAATGGAACACTTTGAATTTGTCACTGATGGGAAGAATTTCAGTGGTTAAAAGGAATATTTTACCTCGGTTAATGTTTTTATTCCAGACAATTCCAATAGTAAGAGACTTGAAGGTATTTAATATGTGGCAAAGAGAAATTTCAAAGTTTGTATGGGCCAGGAGAAAACCAAGGATTAAAATGAAGATTTTATGTGATGCGAAAGAAAG
>NW_015173691.1:142119-150272 GCF_001447785.1 Gekko japonicus | reverse complement strand
ACTCTAGGGTTGTGGTGCTCATCTCCGTTTCAAAGCCGAAGAGCCAGTGCTGTCCGAAGACGTTTCCGTGGTCATGTGGCCGGCATGACTAAACACCAAGGCGCACGGAACGCTGTTACCTTCCCACCAAAGTGGTACCTATTTATCTACTTGCAATTTCTTGCTTTCGAACTGCTAGGTTGGCAGGAGCTGGAGCTAGAGATGGGAGCTCACTCCATCATGCGGCAACTCAGGTCTCGAACTGCTGAACTACTGACCTTCCACAGCCTGCAGTTCAGCGTCTTAACCACTTGAGCCACCGCAGCTCTGTATAGATGGTATATGACACCAAAAAAGATTGCTAATATGAATAGTAATATGTCAAGTAAATGTTGGAAATGTAAAAAAACAGAGGGCTCATTTTATCATATGTGGTGGACTTGTGAAAAAGCTAAAAAGTATTGGGCAGAGATACATGAAGAAATGGAAAAAATTGTGAAATGAAAATTCAAAAAAGAACCAGAAATATTACTTTTGGGACTTAAAATGGAAGAAGTCAACATGGCAAAAAGAACTTTGATGTGGTATATGATTACAACGGCCAGAATGACATATGCTCAATGTTGGAAACAAGATAAAGTGCCTGAGGTTGGGGACTGGATTAAGAAATTACTTTTTATGGTTGAAATGGACAAATTGACAAGGAAACTTATTAATTTGGAAGAAGAGGATTTTTTGCGGACTGGATAGACTTTAAAGACTATTTGGAAAACAACTGGGATGTAAGGGACGGTTTATTTCGTTTTGATAACTACTGAAAGCTAATAGATATTGTAAAATGGATTAAGATGTATAACCAAATTAGGGAAGGGTAAATTACCTATAGATTTGTGTAATAGATTTAAAAGGAGGTTAAGAGGATTTAAGAACTGAGCAGGAGGTTGGAGCACTGTGGGAAGCCGAAAAGGGGGGGGGGAAGGGAGGAGAGTAGGATATATGGGTATAAAAGTTTTTGATATATATTGACTTGTGTTTACCATATCTTAATAAAATGTGTTAAAAAATAAGAAATATATAAAATATTTAAACAATTCAATAAAAACATATAGATGTACAAAAATAACACAACCAGAGAGGGTGGACAATAAGAGTTGCCTAAACAAAACTAAAACGTCTTCACCCACTTGCAGAGACAATGGCAGAATGAAACAGATGAACCTCCCTGGGGAAGGAGCAGTCCGGTAGCCAGGAATGGGTTGTTGTTGTATTTTTTTTGCCAAGGACACTATTTAAATTAAATTGATTAAATTAATTAAAATTGCTTCTGGATAACAGCGGTGTGGCACGGATCAAGCAATAGTGGCCTGGGCCAGGCAGGTGCTGGAGGGGCTGCAGTGTCAGGAAGAGGATGCAGCCTGGGGAAGAGGTGGAAGCAGTGGTGGCCAGGGTGGCCGGCCACCCACCCCACTTCTGGCCCATGCATTGCCTCCACTTCTGCCTCCTCCACAGAGCCAAAGAACAATGTCCTCGCTGGCTGGCCTGCCACTGCTACTAAGGGAGTTGGAGAGAGCTGCAGTGGCAGGCAGGCAGGGTAGCAGGCAGCGAGCAGAAAGAGGCATCATGATGCCTCTTTCTGCTTGCCACTTGCTGACCTGCCTGCCTGCCTGCCTGCCTGCCTGCCTGCCTGGGCTCCCCTCAGCAGCAGCGTGGCAACTGGGATGGCTGGCACAAGTGCAGTGAGGCACTGGGGTGAGCCATTCTCTAATGGCCCACCTGGCACCTCACTGTACCTACGCCAGCCAGTGAAGCCTCCTCTCCGCTGCTGAGGAGAGTCAAGCAGGCAGGCCTATCTCTTTGTGCAATCCGGGGGTCAGGTGGGAGAGGGAGGGAGTCTGATGGGGGTCATCTGGGGTGGGGATCATCCATGGGAGGCATTGCCCCCAATGTCCCACTGCTGGCTATTGCTCTGGGAGGGAGTTCCAAAGTTTTGTCACCACAACGGAGAAGGCCCTTTCTCTGGTTGCCACTTGTCAACCATTAGATGGCAGGGGTATCTGAAACAGGGCCTCTGATGATTCAAGATCGTTTGAAATTTTAATGACAGATATGTTTCACTGTTACCAATGTAAGATTATACATTGACCTTAGGCACTATCTCTTGTCACAGTTTTCAATGTGCAGGCTGGGGTAAATGAAGCTGCCAAGAAGTCTGGCCAGAATTGGTGCTATTTGTTATTGATGATTTAATAATGCAGATCAACAAGAATAAAATCTAGTTTATCCCTTCAACTGGTGTCTCCTGTCTTACTTTGAGGGACATAGGCACAATGCACCAACAAAGCCTACCAGCTGACTATCTTATGTGGTGATGAATGCCACTGACTGAGCAGGTGCAAAAGCAGTGCATGAAATGTGGTATACAGCTTACTTTACATTGCATATTTATCAGCAATGATTTATCAGCAATTTATCAGCTAGAAGAAAATAGACATTACAAGACAGGTAAGTTTAATTTTTTGAGTGTGTTATTTTGGGGGGATGAAATAATCACTAATAGATAGCCTTCCCTGAGGTGGAACAGCCATGAAGGCCACAGGGAAAAGTCCTGGTGAGCTGATAGCTTGGATGCCATCCCTCCACCAGGGTCCCCTCAGCCCTGGCAAGTCTTGTCTTTTTCAGGACAGTCTCACATGAAACAGGTCTTATGTTGACTTGTAGACAGCCGCCCCACTGGTGGACCTCCTGATGGCACCTGGTATTTTTGGCCACTGTGTGACAGAGTGTTGGCCTGATCCAACACTGGCTTCTTTTATGTTCTTATAGTCTTAAAATGCATCTCACTTTGCCTCATAGAGAAGGGCGCCATGAAAAAGAGTCTTGCTTCACCTCATTCAGGGTGACCCAATGAAAAACAAGTCTCGCCTTGCCAACAACAACCCTGTGCAAAACAAATGTTGCCTCACGGTGATGGAGAGGATTAGGAGGCTCTCAGGCCCATGAATGTGAAACAGCCAGTCAGTTGTGAGAGCCTGATTAAAATGCTACTCCAACATTCAATCACCTCTAAGAAAGGGCTAGTGGAGCAGCTGACAGTTCAGACTCTACTTCAGGAGGATGCCCATGTGATACTTTAAGTTTGTCTCTAGTAGTGAGCAGTCCAGTGGAAGCTGAAGTCTGTCTGTTGAGGAGAGGACAGCCTGGTGAGATTAAAACCCTGTGTGTGAGAATGTCTAATCTGGTGTTCAGACTGAAGAAGCCTTACAGAAATATACCTGTTTCTAAGGAAAGGTCCTCAATGGTAACAGCCTGAATAGGTATCATTCAGAGGTGGTTTGGTGAAACTCTGTGTGATTCTGTTAAAATTTACTGAAGCTGCAATTAGACTATAGACAAATGAGTGCCAAAGCCAGGCTATTTGTTGTCTATGTGTGGAAGACTGTGCCTGCTGAAGTGCTTCAATAAAAGTTTCATAAGTTAAATAAACCCTTTCTGTTTATTCTTGCCTCAGAGGTTTTTGAGTCCTGCTATAACGTAAATAAAATTACCTCGCAACAGTGAACCTTGTATTATACACATGCTATCATAGTTTCACTTTGGGGGCATGGCATGGTCAAGGTTTAACACAATGTGAGGCTCTGTCTGCTCTAGAGGGGTTAGCCTTCAATCCATTGTCTTGTGCTTGCTTCAGAGCGAGGCTTCCCAGGCCTCAGAATAGTAGGGGAGGGGGTTGCTTCGCCTGGTTCCTCCACCTCCCTGCTGGACAGAGTGGAAGAGTGAAAAGGCCTTGTATTTCCACATACTCAATTTCATAAAAGCAATTGCATTTTACAATAATAATACAGCTAACACCACAGAACAACTTTGCTTTGTGTGAATAAACACGTGTGAATACAATAATAATTTTACAATAATAATACAGCTAACACCACAGAACAACTTTGCTTTGTGTGAATAAACACGTGTGAATACACAGCCCAATTTCATACATTCAGTGTTATGGAATAATGTATACAAAAGCTGATGCCACAGTAAGCTGACTAGTTTCTCAGAAATGAAAGAAATCTTCACAGTCTTTTTGTTGCTGATGGCTAACACAACTGCTCTTCTGGAACAATATCATTATTAGCAGTGATATTGACAGACAGTGAAAAGGGCCTCCTCCTGCTACTACGATTGTCCAAGCAGTTGAAAATTAGGCATTTGAAAAAAAAACTACCTTTTACTGTGTTTCCCAAGAGACTCCAGGTCATTTTTTCTCTCTCAGGAAGATAGAAAAAGAATGATTAAGTAGTGTGGAAAGATTTTATACCTTTTCTATGACCATCGGCTTGGACCGAATGAAAATTTGCAGCCAAGGTCTTGGTGTGAATCATACAGTGAGTCATTTTCTACATTCTTTCTTCATCACTGTAGTCACTGAAGCATAACACACCCATCCATATACAGAGACATATCAAACTAATCCATGTACACCTATTGGAGTCGCCTCATTCTGATTCCATCCTGAGTTTATGTAAAGGATTAAGTGTTATGTGTATGGGGTTTTGGGTGTGGCAGCACTGTTTAAGCCTATTACGATTTCCTCTTTTCTTTAGGCCCTGTGGAGGGTAGAGTGAACTTTTAGTATGGTAGTAACAGCTGTGGTCGATTAAGGCTGAGATAGCTTAATAAGTGGGGTGGATAGAGAGGGAGTAAGTTGGTGTAGTTACCATCAGCCATTAGTCATCAGACAGAGAAGGCAAAGCAAGAAATTGGAGGAGAGCCAAGAGACTTTTGGAATTCGTCCCTTTCAGGAGCCTTGTATGAGGAATTCATTTGAAGGCTTGGATTGCTGCTTGTGGTAACTGCTGTGAAATTTTGGCTTTTAATTGCATTAAATATGGGACTGTTATCTTGTTTCCCTGTCTCCTCGCCCTCTTTGTCCTTGGATATAGTAAATAAAGAGAATTGTTTATTGTTTTAATGTGGAGTTCCCTTTGTGCAGCAAATAACCCATGGCCAGGACGAAGAGCAATATCAGAGTGAGTCCCTGGAGTTGCAACTTCTTTACAGCTTCAGTACTGTGGCTTAGACTGAGTCAATTGAAATTGAATCCGACAAAGACGGAGCTCCTGTGCCTGAATGGGAGTGGTACGGGGGTAGGGATCCCCCTCTGCAGGCGTTCTGCTAGGAGCGACATCCTAACAGCAGCGCCCTGTGTGAACTTCTTGGAGGAGGCTTAAAAAGTGTGGGTGCAAATCTCAAGGCCTTGCATTGCAATATACAATGTATGGCCACTGACACCTATGCTGCACAGGGCTTGTGGGTGAATATTGCCAACCACATGCACAAATTATAGGAGAAGACTACTACAATGTTAGAAGCTATTGTAAGGGAAGCACTGGTGGACCTCCTGATGGCACCTGGTCTTTCTGGCCACTGTGTGACACAGAGTGTTGGACTTGTGTGACACAGAGTTGGACTGGATGGGACTTTGGCCTGATCCAACATTGGTGTCTCTTATGTTATGTTAAGCAGATAGGTCAAGAGCAGAGAAATTTGACCTTGTGATTGAGAAAGGCTCTCTCTGCAACTCCCTTAACCAAGTAAAAGAAGAACTTGAAAAGGAAAAAGCAGAGGCAGGAGCTGCAAAAAGCAAGGCAGCCTCTTTAGACGCCCAATTAGATCAGGCAAGGCAAGCTGCCCCATTCCTAGCCTCTCAAGGAAGAACCCAACAGGCAGCAGTAAGTCACCAGCCTTGCCATGCTGAGATCCATTCCCTAAAACAGCAGCTTGGGTTGCACCAGGCCCCGATTGTACCTGTGGACCGTGAGATGCTCCCAGAAAACCCCTCCCGACACAATCCCCCTGAAGATTCCATCCCTAACCCCCCCTATAACTCCAAATAGAGTACTGAGAATCCCAGTTACCCCCATTCACCCTGTCTCCTTAGAGCTAATTCCCCCAACTAATTAAGAGACCACCTATTTGGGTCGTACTAAAGCAGAAATCATTCGCAAATGCCATGTGATTCTGATCTGATGTTCAAATCTTTCAAATTAAGAAAGATTGCTTGGAAATAATAAAATAATAAAAGCAGCTAAAATCATTCTGTTTGAAATTGGATGATAGCAGGGCAGAACATTATTGATATCCCAAGGCCTGTTTGAGGGGCAAAGTTCATACTGAGGCTCCTTGACACAAAACGTATCTCCACATCATTTGGGTCCTACATTATCTGAGCAAGGGTTTTAAGAGACATATAGAATATCAGAACCACTGCCATCAGAGCATGACATAGTATCAGCGAAGTTAATACTATTGCTAGGGGAAAAAGGGGTTGCTTTCGATCCCTTCTCTACCCCTACCAAAACTGAAACATCCAAAACTATCATTGACACCAATGGAGGAGAAGGAGAAGAAGGAGAAGAAGGAGAAGGAGAAGAAGAGGAGGAGGAGGAGGAGGGGGGAGGGGGAGGAGGAGGAGATTGGATTTATAACCCACCCTTCACTTGGAGTCTCAGAGCGGCTTACAAACTCCAATCCTTTCCCGTCCCCACAACAGACACTCTGTGAGGTAGGTGGGGCTGAGAGAACTCTGACACAAGCTGCTCTTTCAGGAATAGCTGTGTCAGAGCTTGTGACTGACCCAAGGTCACATCAGCAGGTGCAAGTGGAGGAGTGGGGAATCTAACTCAGTTCTCCCAGATTAGAGTCCGCACACTTAACCGCTACACCAAACTGGCATGAGGCATGCACTGCCACCAAATTTCTTCTTGTGAGGACTATAATGCTACCAAGCCAACTGTCAGTGCAAAGAACTGTGTGGTAGAGCAGCACTGATCCTTGGTAGGATTGCCACAAATTTTACAGCTAGCCTTGGCAGTCAAACATACCCCATTTGACACTCACAATCAGACTGCAAGCTGATTGTGGATATCTTCACCTTGCACTGAGCAACTCAAACAGCTGCTGAACAAGTTTGTGGCTGCCTGTTGGTCAGAAGCTGGCTTACAGCTGATATTGCCTCCCCTCCAAACTGGGATGTGTGTGGAGGCCAGAAGCAATATTTCTGAACTCCCCATTGCAAAGGGATAAGAAAGAGATACTTCCTGTCCTTTTCTCTGCAGCCCAAGCCTTAGGATGGAGAGAAGAGAAGAGGAATCAGATGAACTTCTGTGTTGGAAGTTCCAGATGTGATGTCCCCTGTTTCAGACATCCAGACTGAGTGGCAAGAGAGGCTAGATAGGCACACTGACCTTTCTTCCTGTATCTATTCTTCTGCTACTGTCCTCTTTGATATGCAGATTATAATCTCAGGGACCAATTTCCCTTTTTCCTGCTTCTCTCTCACTCTGTATGAAGACTTGCTCTCTGCCTGAATGCACCAAGAAAGTGGTTAAGACGCTGAACTGCAGGCTGTGGAAGGTCAGTAGTTCAGCGGTTCAAGACCCGGGTGCCGCAAGACAGGGTGAGCTCCTGTCTCTAGTTCCAGCTCCTGCCAACCTAGCAGTTCGAAAGCAAGAAATTGCAAGTAGATAAATAGGTACCACTTCGGTGGGAAGGTAACAGCGTTCCGTGCGCCTTGGTGTTTAGTCATGCCGGCCACATGACCACGGAAACGTCTTCGGACAGCGCTGGCTCTTCGGCTTTGAAACGGAGATAAGCACCGCAACCCGAGAGTCGGATTCGACTGGCTTTCGAGCAAGGGAACCTTTACTTTACCTAACTAATGGTGACTGGACTAACCAAACCAGTTAACCTTAATACTTCTGAAACCCACTCTCCCCCCCCCACACACACACTGTTGTATTTGGCAAATCTGAGGGTGCGTTCACACTGTCCCTTTGATCGGGATTCGCCGCTGTTTCCTCCCGCATTTTAAGTTTCTGTTTACACGAGCCAATCTGCCTCCCACATCAAAGCAGGCTCACTCGCGCAATACTCGCGGGTTTTCCTGACCCCGGGAAAATCAAGTACTTTCCTGAATCTTTGAACGCGCGATTTCACCTATGTGAACAGCCCTCTTTCGCAATGATTGCGAATAGGGCTGTCTGACAATGCTCTGAAGTTTGTTTGTTTTTTTAAAGCTTCCGGTTTGAGCGCATGGGCAGGCATTCGCTTAAGAAGTCAATTTTTTAAAAAAAAATAATGTCAGTGCTTACAGCATCCATGGAGGCAGGAACGAGAGGGGG
>NW_015173691.1:140432-141859 GCF_001447785.1 Gekko japonicus | reverse complement strand
AAGGGGGGGGGGGGGATATTCCAGTGTTAATTACATCGGGAACAAAGCGCAATTGCCTTGCCGTGTAACCACAGCCTGAGATACAACAAATTTTATAGGCTGAGAGATCAGAAGAACCCCAGAGTCAGTTTCTGATTTCTCCCTCCACTCTCCAAAAACACCTTTGCCCAGTACAAAGTAAAATTTCCCCAAGATATCAGAAGCTGACTCACTCCCAGATGATTAAGGTTGCCAGTTCTGGGTTGGGAAATACCTGGAGATTTTGGGGGTAGAGCCTGGCGAGAGTGGGGTTTGAGGAGGGAGCAGGCCTCAACAGGGTATAATGCCATAGCGTCCCCCCTCCAAAGCAGCCGTTTTCTCCAGAACTGATCTTTGTAGCCTAGAGATCAGTAGTAATAGCAGGTGATCTTCAGGTGACACCTGGAGGTTGGCAACCCTACAGATGATCCTTTATTATCTGGGAGTTGGATTCTCAGGGCTGCAATTAGCCTGTACCTGTAAGCAGACACAAACAGGTAGAGAATGGCTAAACTGCCCATCAATTAATTGTTTGGTAGATTACCACCAGTGAACAGTATGTGAGCCAAACTGGCAGATGTTCATGCATCCCTATTTCTGACCCTAGGCATTGTTTTCTGTTCCATTCCTCAGCTGGTCCAGTCACAGGGTCTTTTGAGGCAGGATTGTTCATTGCTCTAGCACCACAACCAGCCATCAATCTGCTGCCAAAGTATGTTGGCATGGTCTTGGGCACAAGCCGAGAGAGTCTATTGGCTTGCTCTAGATTGGAAGATGTACATGTAGAAGCCCAGCCACACTGAGATTGGGAACAATTTTGTTCAAACCAGGGGTCATTTCCTGCAGGAGCGCACAGGAGCAGAGCTCCGGCAGTAAAGAGCCCAGGGGGCGGGCACGTGCAACAAGCCCCGCCCCCTGCTCCCAGCAGCCCTCAGTCAGAGCAAGAAGCAGCCAGGTAAGCTGCAAAGCCCCCCCTAGCCCCCCCGGTCCAAAACAGTCCAGTGGCACCTTTAAGACCAAGTTTTATTTCTCTGCACCTCCTTGCTCGTGATCATAACTCCTGGTTCCTGTCTGGATTTCCTCAGCTCCTTGACCTTGGCTTGAATGATTACGCTTCAACTCTGCACCCCGAACTTTTGACTCTCTGGCTCTGGACTCTTTTGGACTCTGGTTTCCTGATGACTGTAACAGTTTGTGCTTTGAACTTGGTTTCCTGGTTTGTTTGCTTGCCTGGCTTTTGACTTCGGACTGTACCTTGACCACCCCGCTCTCGCTTTGTGTATTGGACTTGGTTTCCAGCTAACTTGTGTGACTGGCTCTTCACCTCGGACTGTATCCTGACTGCCTCACCCCTGCCTAGCCCCACATCGTGACAAGCAAGAAGCAGCCAGGTAAGTTGCAGAGACCCC
>NW_015173691.1:131804-140345 GCF_001447785.1 Gekko japonicus | reverse complement strand
CCTGAGCGGTGGGTGTTGCCTTCTGACACACTTCCGGTGATGTCAGGGGGTGTGGCATATGCAAATAAGTTATGCTAATGAATTATGCTAATGCACTCCTGCACCTCTTTTTCTACAAAATGACCCCTGGTTCAAACATATTTGTAAGTATGCTATCGATGCCCCTGAGATTGGCATACACTGACACAGTCAACTATTACCACTTCCTGTTTTGGCCGTCACCCCCTGACATCATGCAGCCACTGCTGATCCACAAAGCATCAGAAGGCAGTGTGAAAAGACTGAAACATGCTGCTTTCAAAAAAATTCACAAGCTCAGCTTCTTGGAGACCTATGTGGTGGATAGGCAGGATATACAACATTTCACAAGCTCAGCTATCCACCTATGTGGTGGATAGGCAGGATATACATTTTACATTCACTAAGTAAATAATCCCTGTAATTGTTCATTTGTCTATGCAAATGTACACAAGGTAACAGCACTGGTCATATGGAGAGGGGAGGAAAGGTATTGGCCACAATCCAGTACTGATTTAGGTATTCATAAGCTCATTATTTTCAATGGGGATTGAAGTATGCTTAGCTTGATTCATTTCTTAATAAACGTCTGAGAAATGTTCATGCACATACACAAACAGGAGGTAAATGGGAAGTTATTGTGGGTACTATATAATCTAGGGCTTCTGTGGAAGGGAACTAGAGGTACAAAATTCTGGGGGCCTTGATCACCATCAGGGTCTGGGGAGTTGGGAAGGGACCAGATAGTAGCAGCATATGTGTTCGAATCAAGCATTCTGTGTGTGTTCCTGTGAATTTGTGCAGAGAGAATCTTTGTCTTCAAGCCAACAACAGTAGTCAGACGCCCTGAAACTACTTGGACTGGAGAAGTTAAAAGAACATAGACACACTATGATTAGATGGTATCTCTGTGTCACCATTTTACCTTTGACTTTTAAAGGGCATCGAAAACCACCCCCCAAAAATGCAATAAGTTTGACAGTTTAAATAAACCACTCTCAAATGACCTTCCTCTACTACAATGCTTCATGCTTTACTAAGTTCCCAAATACAATCTATTCAGGGAAATTTGATTAGGAATGGAGCTGGTTGAATATTGCAAAATTCCTGCCAGGTTTTTGTTTGCATGCATAATCAAACCCAAGGCTGGACCTTTCTCTTGCGTTAGCTTTCAGCAAACACTCTAGCCTGAGTTTTAAAGGGTTGGATGTTTGCAGAAGCTAATTTCAAAGTGTCATGCATATTTGCAGAAACCTCATTTGAAATTTGCATATATTCGTATTAGTCATGGAAGTGCCTGCAGACTCATCCGCAAAGGCAGCTGCAACAATATCATGTGACTGGTCCAACCACTCATAACTAACAGACTCATCCTTCAGAGTGCATCACAACACTTCAGCACATGGTAATCCCTCCGGCCATTAATGGTATTACTTAATGAGAGTATGACTTACAAAGCCAAATGGGGGAGACAGGGAAAAAATCCCATGGTTCATCATGCCCTGGAGGAACAACAGGGTGGGTAATGGGCTTCTGGTGTGTCGCTATAAATCCAGTGGCCACTTTCTTCAAGGCAAGGAAAAGAGGAAGTCATCATTTTTCAGCCTGGCTTACCACTTGGTGTTTTCATTATTTCTTCATTTAAGGACATTTATACCTGCTTTTCTGGTGAACACATCCATTCCTTCTAGGTCTTCGGTTCCTTGGAGGAAACTGAAATTACCTGTGGTTTCTTCCTCATTCAAAGAAGGGGGAAAAATCATTAAGCATTTGAATCTGATCGCTTTTTTATAGCCAGTGTGGTTCATGTGTACATGGGTATTATGCATGTGAAGCCAAAGAAAACATAGTCTGGGATATATTCCCGATCCCCAATTTAGATGTGGCAATGATGCAGTTGGCACTAAAAGCCACAGGGGCAGATGTTTGCATACGATAGTTTAAAACTGGGCTAGCTCAGACATAGTTTGAGACAGTTCATCAGAGGTAAGCTCCAGAAAATCTTTCAATAATTGAGAAACATCCTGTTCATGTACAAAAAATTAGAAATGGAGTCTCCCAAATTGAATCACCATTGCTAAGACTCAGAATCAGGGTTTGACGGGTAGGACTTATAGTTGAGCATTGCCTGCAAAGAGGACTGAGACCCTTCAAGGAGAGGAGAAAAGAAACTCAGTGCAAATGGTATTCGGCTAAACTTCAGATGTTCTCCAGAGAAATCACAATTTCTCAACCAGTTAACTATGATCTATCCATTGAGGTATGCACAAGATAGATATCAGCAGTAGCTTCACAGGCTGAGAAAGTTACAATGTCAAAGCGTAGCAAACCAAATATGTTTTAGCAGACTCTCTGAAAGCTGCCAGAGAGAGTGATTCTTTGTGAGGAAATTCCATAAATTTGGGCAAACGTGCTTCTTTGTGAGGAAATTCCATAAATTTGGAGGAACTACTGTCAAAAGTTGCACCTGCTGAATCTCCATTGATATGAGAGTGAAAACAAAGTCCATTCAGATGAGCTCAGTGTAATTACTCTGCATTTGAAAGGGATGAGGCAGTCATGCAGAGGATATCCAAATGAACAGATAAAAGAGAGATATCATTTTATCACCCCATCAAGACAGTTGTATCACAGTCATGGAATCTATACATGTAGCTCTTAGAGAGTCTGGTGTGAGTACTGCCGAGTTTTAAATGCTTCAGAAAAAAAACCCACCAATTACTTTGAGGCACTGAATAGGTCTGAGCAAATTTGGGTCTGATGTCAGTTTTCCTATAACCTTTCAGGGAAGCTTAATGCATTTGTGAGATTGCTGAAGTGAATCATTCCCTCAGGGTTTTTTTTAAAACAAATAAGTAATTTAAAATTTCTGAGGTCTAAACTGAAGGAAAAAATGGAGTCCATAATGCATTTGTGAGATTGCTGAAGTAAATCATTCCCTCAGGGTTTTTTTAAAAAAACAAATAAGTAATTTAACATTTCTAAGGTCTAAACTGAAGGAAAAAATGGAGTCAAGAATAAGTCAATTGAATTGGCAGCATTTATTAACAAGAGAGTCTGCAGTTGAAAATTGATTAAAACATAAAGATCCCGAGCCACTGGGTTACTGAAAAGTTAAACATAAACTTCAAAGATACTGTTTAAGATCTAAACATCTATTTAATTCTATATGAGTAAACTGATCACTGCAATCCTCAGTGGAGCAGAAATGAGAAGGATTATTAGAAGAAATCTATGTGGTGCTTTTTATCTGCCAAATGACTGTTGTATCTCAGCACTACAGAAGTATTGTAATATTTATTCCAACAATTATCTTTTGTGAGAATAATGTCTTAATTGCTAGTGGAGGGAAAACTGAGATACTAAGAATGCAAATTGAAAACTGAACCTTGGCTAGCATTCTGAAGTCTACACAGACCAATAAAGGATTGATAGATTATCAAGACAGTGGCAGGAATCCAAATAGCTACTTAGGATCAGACAATGGCTTGTATATGGACCAAATAGAAATGTTTACTTTTTTTTTCTTTGAGCTGTTGACCCTCTTGTCAGGTCTGTGGTTGAACTTTGTAGGAACTACCTGAACTTTGTAGGAACTACCCATTGAAAAGGTCAGGACTCCCAGCGTTCCTTCCAAGTTCTGAGGCCTTGCCTCTGTGTCTCCTACTGCCCAGCACCTGGTCACCACAGGGACCATTTACTGCGTTGTGCACCCCTGAAGGAATAACCCCAACTGACTGCCTCCTCACTGGCACTCCTTTTTTTAAAAAAAAATAAATTTTATTAATTTTTCTTTTATAATATAAAACAACAATAACATTCAAAATTCAATCAATAACATTAAAGAACTAACATCAATGTTCCATTCCAGTGTGCTGTTATACCATTACTCGTAAAACATATAAATCAAACTCATCTTCTCAATAAAACTTATAAGGCCCATTCTAAAATAGCATGTCCAAGATGACAGAGGGCTATGTGGTACAGAGAACCACTACCAGCATCAAATATTATAAAGCATTTATTTAAAAGAAAATGTTCACAGGCATACTTTTAGCACAGCACCAGATTGAGTGAGGGATTCAAAAGAAATGGGTAAAACACAATTTCTCTGTCCCTGTTTCTATACATGCCCTATCAGATGTTAAAATATAGGACAGGCTCCTTAGCTTAGGAAGTTACAGATCTCTACACACTTTCCATGACCTTGAAGTTTCATCCAGCTCTTCTGGCCAGCACTAATTACTAGTGAGTCACTAGTTAACAGCCGTCTCCTCCAGACCTCAGTTAAGTATTCTGCCTGCTCCAATGGAGTTCACATCAAAGAGGGCTTCCTCCTTGCTTCCAGGAGTTTTGTTTTCTCCATTTTCACTCCCACTGACTTAGTCAGGCCAGCTCAAGGAAACTTTTCCTGACATCTCCAGAAATTTCCTTCCTGAAGTGTCTCTAGTATTTAATTCCTCCAAATATCTGTTCCCTGCTTGGAGGGGCAGGGGGAGCTTGACCATCTGATTGTCTAGACCTATTAGCATTTGTACGAAGGTGGGCTGAGGCAAGTCTGAAAAGCAATTCAACTGACTTTCCCTCTTTCTGCCTGTTCTCTGCCTGGGGGGGGGACTTTTAAACTCAGAGTAAAGGTTGCACTCATTTCAAACCTCCAAAGAAAAAATGCATTTCTTCACAAGGTCACAACATTTTTTGAAACTATCCTCACTTAAAAAAAACAGTTTATCATGTAGGAGCAACTATTAAAGGTGTGAGTGAAACATTTCTTTTTGCTTCTGGGTTTAATGAATGCTGTAAGTGAAACAGAGATCTAGACTACAAGAGGCAGGGTATGCCCTAATTTTATTAATCACAGGGCACAAAGGAATACAAAGAGCAGTTTTGTTTTATTTTAACATGTGCTTTATTCCATTGTGTCTCCTCATTATAACTAGATGGAATCAACTCTGTTTAAATAACTCAGTGCCACTTCATAATGCTACAGAGAGAACAAATTATATAAATTTTGTTCTGAGGATAAAAAGACATATTTTGATTTCTTCTCAGTCCAACCCCCTAAATTCTTCCACATGTTCATTTTGTTGTGTATATGACCATATGGTTAAAGGCTGGTAAGCTAGTCTTGATGTGCTTTGAGTCACTAGTTGATTCTGTAATCACAGTTCCTAAGTAAAAAGAGTCCAAAACCATGGAGATAACTATTGCCACACAATTCAAAGAGTCTGGTTCATATAGCAGTGGTTTTGGTTGCACAGAACACTTTATCAGTGTGAATTGTACCACAGTACATAATCAAGCATAATTAAGGGGGAAAAACACCTATGTACAAAAGTTGGAAAGTACAGTTTTGAAAATATGACAATAACCAATTTCTGACACTCCCTTTGGGTGTCCAAGAGATAATTGCCCTAAACAGATACAGCCCAAATTCACCTGTGAATCACTAGCAAGTAACAGCAAAGAAGCTGTGCTAGCTTCATCTACAAGTTTATATTCCCCCATCTAACCAGCAAAATCTACAGAAAATGCAATTTAATGCAATTTAAATGTCCTTTTTTCAATAAGTGCCAGAAAATCCAGTCAGCTGGGCTACATTTCTTCACACCTTCCCTGAAAGACTACCACAGGAACCCTTCACCTATTACAATCTCATTATGGTATCAATCAATCAATCAATCAATTCTTTATTCAGCCAACGACCAGTACAAGTCAAGTATAAAAGCCTTACAATAATGTCATTAGAAAGTAAAATTGGTCTGATCTATTAGCAACAATTAGTTACAATCTGTACATAAAATCTCTTATGGTATCAGTGCAATGAACATTCCCATTGGATTTCATGGCATATATATTTTTGCTATATGGAGGTTATCTCCAATTAGGGACATCGGATACTAATTTTAAATGGTATTAATGTTGCAAATTTTTATTCATAGGATAAAAGAGCTCAAACGTGTTGTGATCAATGATCCCTCTAAGCTGTGGAGTCTTATGAGCAAAAATTCTACTTTGTGAGCTGCTGGGATTAAAGTTGTGACCAAGTGATTTGGGTACTGCATAAATTAGTTTTTTCTGGAGCATAAGAACATAAGAACATAAGAGACGCCAATGTTGGATCAGGCCAAAGGCCCATCCAGTCCAACACTCTGTGTCACACAGTGGCCAGAAATACCAGTGCCATCAGGAGGTCCAGCAGTGGGGCCAGGACATTAGAGCCATCCTTCCTGAGCTAATACAAAAATATGTGAGCCGAGGGCTAAAAAACTGTGAGCTAGCTCACATTAACTCAGCTTAGAGGGAACACTGGTTGTGTTTGAGGTTTTTTGGTTGGGTTGGGGTTAGATACCAGAAATTCATACTAGGTAATCCTCCACCTTTAACTGTACCAAGCCATATCTATTTTGAATCAGGGCTGGTAGCTAAATTGCCCATTGCAAAAGCAAGACTCTAAAACAGTAAGAATATATTGTTGACCTTACAGAAGCCTTTGATTGGAATATCTCATATAATACAGTCCCATTAATAAATAATAATACAGCATGCTTCATTTCCAGCCTGTCACTGTCTCATCTGAGTCTTTGAGCAGCAAAAGGGGGGGGGGAATTGCAAATTTTAATTAAAATAATATAAGCATTTAAGTGTTCAATTTCTTTTCCCAGCTTTAAATCCCAGTGCAGTATTTTGAAGACTAGCCTTGTCAGGAAACTGCAAAGCATTTAACATGAGCATTTTGTACTCGATAATGAGGGCTGGATGCCCTAAATGACAGAGCCATCTGTAAAAAAAAAAAAAGATAGCAAAGAAAGTCTAAGACGGTTTTGTAAAAGAATTATTGAATCTCGCAGTGGAAGTAAAAGTAGGCTTCAGTTTGTTTGTTTCCATCAATGCTCTTAGCCGTGGTTCGGTTAGATACATCACTGTGCTCTAAGTCTTCATGGAAATGCTTTACATTACAACTTCCTCAGAGAAGTCCTGCGGGTTTCTTGGTGCTATGGGTGAGTTCATTCAGTCTTTCCTGGAAGCACATGGTAGTTTGATAGAGAAGGAAAGAAATCCCTTTTGAGATAAAGGTTGCTGAGCTGGATTTTGGGTTTAAAAAAAAAAAGATTATCCATCAAGGTAGAATTTGGAGATGAGAAGGAATTTTATAAGCTGATGTGTTCAATATCCCCATTTTGATTTCATTTCTCCCTTGTGAGAAAAAAACTTGGGCTTTTTGCAACAGTTTCTCTTACTATGTGTGAAAACATTGTCAATTCAAACAAATCAGCGGCTATTAATGTCACTAAGGACTTCTTAGGTGAACACAAAAAGGTTGTGGGTTTTTTAATAGCATTTATTTATGAGTGATTTATATGATTCCCAACTGATTTAAATTTCTGTTTAAACAATTTCCTGTGACTTGGAGTAGCAGTGCAGCAAGTAGGGAGTAGAACTCAGTTGGGCTGTGTAAGAACACACATGTGTGAAAAGTCAATTACACTGTTAGAAAGGAATATAGGGAAGAAACCTGTCAAACAGTTACCAAAGGGGTGATGAATGAATGAACCATCTGTTTAAAAACTTGGCTATTTGTGATTGGAAAACAGTGTTTGAGGACTTCCAGTTTATGGAGCAGCGATGGCAGATGTTCTCCACGAACCGCGGGAAAGCGATCCACACACCAGCGCCTTGGAGGGGTGCCACCTCAAGTGACATCCCCATGGAGCCTTTGTGACAGGCTCCAGTCCAGAGGGCTTTTGAGGGGTAGCCTCTTTGATTGCATAATGCCGGAGAATTGAGGCTCCCCTCCGTCCTGATGGTCCAGATGCTGTGTGGCCTCTGGGCACTAGCTGGTTTCACTGGGACAAGCGCTGGAGATCGAGCGGAATGGCGTTTAAAGTGCGTGAGGTCAGATAAACTGACCGACAATGAACATGAGTTCAGAATAAACCGGATTATTGTAAAAGCGGATTCCCCCCCCCCTCTGGTAAAAGCGGATGCAAAGAGGGACGCCTCTTATGCGAATGAACTGATAAACGATACGAAGGGAGAGAGGGGAGGAAACACAACGAGTGTGTTTTGAGAGACTTACTTGATTACTGTCATCGTGGGGCGATTTTTTGAGCCTGGAAGAAGCGTTAGAAGCTGTAAACAAATCGGAGAAAATGGCGGCCCAGCAAAGAAAGCTGAAAACGAAACCGCTGGGCAGCCAGAGCCCAAAACTGGAAGAGGGAGCAGACATCATTAAAATGCTAGCGGATATGCTCAAGCTGGTGATGGAGCAACTCGATGGTATTAACCAGCAATTGACCGTGATGAATAAGAACTTTGCATCTCAGCAGCTCCAGCTGAAAGAAATGGAGGAGAAAGTGGAGCAGGCAACTGAGATAGACACCACAAGTAAGAAATTAAAGAAAAGAATGGGAGAAGTTGAAATAAAGCAAAACTTCCAAGAAAGCCGTTTGCTGCAACTATAGATGGAAAAAGCTAACATGATTCTCAGGTTCCAGGGAGTTCCTGAAGCAGAGATGGAGG